>NC_058125.1:27483096-27488096 GCF_914725855.1 Thunnus albacares | reverse complement strand
TTGGGGGCGGAGTTTGTTCATCTGCTTCCAAACCACCTGAACTTTAGCTGAACTTCAGAAACATCGAACACAAGTTGTTTATAATATGAGTGATATAACGTTTTGATTGATTGTCAGAATAATTAAAATAAAAGGTATTTTTGATAAATGTGTTCTGTTAGATAATAAGAACATTTATGTTGAAGTTGAAACTGTCAGTAAACAGTCACTGAGGATGTGACTCATATAGCGAGTTAATGTAAACACTGTCATCATGTTGCTGCAGATAAACGTGCACGAATCCGTCTCTCAGTTTGTAGAACCTGAAACATGAAGCAGGTTGTTATTATTAAACTGTCGCTTTGATTATTAGTTTAGATT
Source organism: Thunnus albacares (assembly GCF_914725855.1). Lineage (NCBI taxonomy): Eukaryota > Metazoa > Chordata > Actinopteri > Scombriformes > Scombridae > Thunnus > Thunnus albacares. The sequence goes on along the minus strand of NC_058125.1, from coordinate 27,487,736 downwards.
CCACAAATTAAAGATCAAACATGGAGCTGCTTCTCAGGACCTTCAGGCCGTCAGCTGTCTAGTAGGGACGTGCAGAGAGTCCAGTATCCGTATCCGTATCTGTATCTGTATCTGTATCTGTATCCGTATCCGTATCTGTATCTGTATCCGTATCTGTATCTGTATCTGTATCTGTATCCGTATCCGTATCTGTATCTGTATCCGTATCCGTATCTGTATCTGTATCTGTTTTTGTATCTGTATCTGTTGAGGCAGCAAAATTATTTGTATTTGAATAAAAGTGGAAAGAGGCTTCAAAATCCTATTTTTGCCTTTATTACGCTTTTAATTCTTGAATTTTCTAGAATATAAATAAATGTTTATGAATAAACTACCTTATGAAGGAGGTCCCCGCACCAGAGGGCTGAACTACGAAGCCAGATCAGTGAGTTAGTGCCTGCAGGGTTTTCAATGTCACAAAGGTGTCTCTCTTTAACCTGCTACATCACCATGGTAACTCTCTGTTAACCTGCTACATCACCATGGTAACTCTCTGTTAACCTGCTACATCACCATGGTAACTCTCTATTAACCAGCTACATCACCATGGTAACTCTCTATTAACCAGCTACATCACCATGGTAACTCTCTGTTAACCAGCTACATCACCATGGTAACTCTCTGTTAACCTGCTACATCACCATGGTAACTCACTTTAACCTGCTACATCACCATGGTAACTCTCTTTAACCTGCTACATCACCATGGTAACTCACTTTAACCTGCTACATCACCATGGTAACTCACTTTAACCTGCTACATCACCATGGTAACTCTCTTTAACCTGCTACATCACCATGGTTACTTATACTGCAGACCACAGCAGGTTATGTTCCGAGTTTCAGCTTAACATTGATGCTACTGCAGCCATCAGAACACCGATTAGAATATTGATTAGTCTTTTATCAGACTTACTATTGATTTGATGTCATGTTGTATATTTGTGATGGTGCGAGAGGTTTGGGTTACTAACAGGATGGGATTTTGTTACAATAGATCAAATTGTATTTCAAATGAAAAAAAAAACGAACAAAAAAAACTAATGAAGAAATACTTTGAACAAAAATAATAAAATAAAATTGATTAATCTATTGGTATTTATCACAGGTAATATTCAATCTATAATATTAATTTCACTTTGATTCAGCCAGAACCTGAAGTCATTTCCACTGATGCTTCATTAACAGACAGTTTAATGTTTAAATCTGCTGCATCAAGTTTAAAGTTTAAGAGCTCTGGATGTGGGAGGCACTGAGAGAGCATTCAGTGCTAAAATACATAAATAAACTAATTACCTAATTCATAAATTAATGAATTAGTGTTTTAATTAACACATTTACACGATCATGTCTCACCTTATTTGCAGCAACAGTGTTGCTTTTTGCTGTGATGATGTGTTTATATTATTCATATCTCTCTGTTATAATGAGCTGACTGAGCAGGCGGCACGTGATTGGTCCATTTTTTGTGCAGAAAAAGAGTCAAAAGACGCCAAACGCCCCCTTTATGGGGATGCGCACAGAGCCCGAAGCAGAAAACCTGAGTTAACAAAGAAAGTTCATATCCACCGTCGTGAAACCGCTTATCTCTGATCGAGAGTTCAGGGTTTGTTGATCCAGATCAATGTTGAAGGTAGTAAAACCACCTCTGGTCTCCAGCTGGACTCTCCCAGATCAAAGACGACTGCGCTGCTACTACTGAGCTACAACTCACCTCACTGCAGACCTGTAACTAACAAATATTTTAAAAAATATTTGTATGAAACAAATATTCGTAAAAAACCCATCATTTGTGCTTTGCTGAATAACGTATTTGTAATAACTCGCCTCTCTCTCTCTCGTGTTTACAGCGAACATTTGACTTTATTTACTTTTGACTTCATTGTTTTCTGTCTGTACTCGAGAAAAGAAGTCGAGAGTCATTCAGAGCGACTTGCTGACTTTATTCACTGTGAGGAAATCATTTCAGTACAGCCAAACAGTCATTAAAACAAGATTTACAATAAAAACAACCAAAAAACCAAAAACAAGTGGAGCTGATTGGAAGCATCAGCTTTGATTGACAGCGCTATAAATGTGTGAAGACGTTTACGTTTGACTTTCTTCTTTTGTTCGTTTGATACAAAACAATGGTTGTTTCCAGTGTGGCACCACCACATACACACACACACACACACATGTCTAAAACCCCATGAAGACGACATGACTCAACATCCATTTATACAAAAACAATCTGAGATATAAATACGCTATTTATAATCTGTATGTTACAAAAAGAGTTTCCCTCGGTGAGCTCAGTGACGGGCGGGGGGGGGGGCGGGGGGGGCGGGGTGGGGGGCGGGGGGGGGGGCGGCGGGTTCAACCACAGTGACAGTATAAATATTCAGCGAGCTACGACTTTGGCAAAAATCACAAAAACCCACAGAGAAAACACAGGGGGGCGGGGCTTCCAGGTGCAAAGGGGCGGGGCTATGGGAGTAGGAGGCGGGGCTAGAATTTAAAAAAAAAGACAACTCTGAACAAGAAGACAGACAGTCACAGTAGCCTATCAGGATGCAGGATTTGTTTTTACAGTGCGAGCATAAAAAAAAATAAATAAAGAAAGAAATAAATGAATATAAAACACAGACAGGCAGGGGGCGGGGCTAACGGAAGAAGAGGCGGGGCGAGAAACAGGCGTTTTCATTCTTTGTTATTTTTTCTTTTAATCAAAGTCTTTAGTGAAATCCCAGCAGCCTTTGTGTCTTTCTGCTGAGTTTATTAAAACTATTAAAGGCCCCAAATGACTTTTTCTTGACGACTGTTTCCTGGTTATTTCTCCACCTGATTCTTCCCTCAATGCTTCCTAACCGAAGGCTTCCTGTTTCCTTCCTTCTTCCTTCCTCCTGAACCAGGAAGTCTTTCTCTAACTGGAAGCTTCCCTCCTCTAGATCCTAAGCTGTCCGTTATTAGTTAGTTCGTGTCTTCTTCTCTTCTCTTGCTCCCAAACTAACTTCCTAACAAGGTTTTTCTTTTTATTGAACCAGTAGAGAAATAAACGTCTCTGTAGATGTTTACCGTCAGAGGAACTTCTACACGCTTTGAGCTTCCTGTTCACTGACGCATTTAACACTTCATAGGATGACATCACCGGGAACCAATCAGATGTGAGCAAATGTTGTGTTGAATGTGATTATAAAGAGAAATTTGAGGCCTTTAACGTCGATAATCTTCAGACTTCAGCTGGATTTCAAATCCCAAGTAGAGGAAATGATGTAGTTTTTACACCAACAGACCCGACCCCTCAAACACAGAATATAACATGAATATAATTACAGAGAGCTGACGGAGAAAACCGCTGAGTCCTTTTTATTTTCTTCTTTAGAGACCGGACGCCGCGTCCAGTCACAGCAACAGTTTTTCTTTCTTTTATCTGTAACAGACAGGAAGTGTCCCGACCGGTCAGCTGGTGCCGGAGGCCCCGAAGCCCCTCCTCCTCTGAGGTGATTGGTGCTCGTGGCCGAGGGGGAGGAGAGAGACGACGCACGGAGGAAGAAGATTTTCTACATCGGAGGGACGACGAGACCGGACATGGCTGCAGAGAGACAGACAGAGAACGCAGCAGAGTGAGAAATAAACTAAAACACAAATACACAAAAACACATAAATACACAAATACACAAAAACACACAAAAATACACAAATACACAAAAACACATAAATACACAAATACACAAAAAAACAAAAACACAAATACACAAAAACACACAAATACACAAATACACAAAAACACATAAATACACAAAAACACAAATACACAAAAAAACAAAAACACAAATACACAAAAAAACAAAAACACAAATACACAAAGAGAGACAGACAGAGAACGCAGCAGAGTCACAGAGTGAGAAATAAATACAGTAATAAAAGTGCAAATTTATAAGTGTGGGAACAGCTGCCATGTTATGAACACAATACCAACACACAAATACACACAAATACACACAAATACACAAAAATACACAAATACACAAATACACAAAAATACACAAATACACAAAAATACACAAAAACACACAAATACACAAATACACAAAAATACACAAATACACAAAAATACACAAAAACACACAAATACACAAATACACACAAATACACAAAAACACACAAATACACAAATACACAAAAATACACAAATACACAAAAATACACAAAAATACACAAATACACAAAAATACACAAATACACAAAAATACACAAATACACACAAATACACAAAAATACACAAAAATACACAAATACACAAAAATACACAAATACACAAAAACACAAATACACAAAAACACAAAAACACAAAAACACAACTACACAAAAATACAAATACACAAATACACAAATACACAAAAACACAAATACACAAAAACAGGCTTTTAGCAGCGTGAGGTATTTATTTGTATTTTTATGTTATTTAAATTATTTTTTTATTAATTTTTATCTCTTATAATTAGTTTTGTCTGCGTTCTATTATCAGTCTCCTGTTGAATCGGACGGTCTGTGTGTGTTAGTTGTTGTATGTCTCACTCTGTCAGGCCTCGTATGTCCTGTCAGTCACTTATTCTGCAC
>NC_058125.1:27475596-27478096 GCF_914725855.1 Thunnus albacares | reverse complement strand
AATAACCCTCTTCCATCTGATCCCAACAGTAGTATCAGTGGTAGTAGTAGTATTTGTATTAGTATTAGCGGTAGTAGTATTAATAGTAATAGTAGTATTTGTATTTGTATTAGTACTAGTGGTGGAAGTAGTAATAGTAGTATTTGTATTAGTATATTAGTATTAGTAGTATTATTAGTATTAGTAGTATCAGTAGTATAGAGGTAGTAGTATTAGTAGTATTATTAGTATTAGTAGTATTATTAGTATTAGTAGTATCAGTAGTATAGAGGTAGTAGTATTAGTAGTATTATTAGTATTAGTAGTATTATTAGTATTAGTAGTATTATTAGTATTAGTGGTATTATTAGTATTAGTAGTATCAGTAGTATTAGTAGTATTATTAGTATTAGTATTAGTAGTATCAGTAGTATTAGTACTAGTAGTATCAGTAGTACAGAGGTAGTAGTATTAGTATTAGTAATAGTATTAGTATTAGTAGTATCAGTAGTATTAGTACTAGTAGTATCAGTAGTATAGAGGTAGTATTAGTAGTATCAGTAGTATTAGTATTAGTAGTATCAGTAGTATTAGTATTAGTAGTATCAGTAGTATCAGTAGTATTAGTATTAGTAGTATCAGTAGTATTAGTATTAGTAGTATCAGTAGTATAGAGGTAGTATTAGTAGTATCAGTAGTATTAGTATTAGTAGTATCAGTAGTATCAGTAGTATTAGTAGTATTAGTATCAGTAGTACAGAGGTAGTAGTATTAGTAGTATTATTAGTATTAGTATTAGTAGTATCAGTAGTACAGAGGTAGTAGTATTAGTAGTATTATTAGTATTAGTATTAGTAGTATCAGTAGTACAAAGGTAGTAGTATCAGTAGTATAGAGGTAGTATTAGTAGTATCAGTAGTACAGAGGTAGTAGTATTAGTAGTATTATTAGTATTAGTATTAGTAGTATCAGTAGTACAGAGGTAGTAGTATCAGTAGTATAGAGGTAGTATTAGTAGTATCAGTAGTATAGAGGTAGTAGTATCAGTAGTATAGAGGTAGTATTAGTAGTTTTAGTAGTATTAGTATTAGTAGTATCAGTAGTATTAGTAGTATTAGTATTAGTAGTATCAGTAGTACAGAGGTAGTATTTACCTTGATACTTACTGCCGTAGGGAGAGTTGGCAGACGACCCGTTGAGGAAACCAGGTGAAGTTGCCACTCCGAGGTTTGGCATGCCGGTGTTGCCGTAGCCGTTCATGGTGTTGCTGACGGTGTTGCCATAGTTACTCTGTTGGGGGGTGGAGCTTGGGACGTATCCCCGTGGCGACACGCTGCTGGTGTTACGACTGTAACCAACTGGAACAGGAAGACATGTTAGTTTTAACGACTCCTGACCCTACTGTCGATCCTGCGGCACGTCCGCGTCTGCTCGTACCTTGCGTCGTCTCAGAGACGTTGACGGCCAGCTGTCCGCTGAAGGAGTTGACTCCCATCATGCCGTGGGAGGCGGTGTTGCCTAGTGACGGGATCTGGTTGTGGTTCCTGGGAACGCTGTAGAGGGCCTCGGCGATGTCCGCTGCTCGCTTCAGGATGATTTCCTGCAGACGGACGGACAGATTCCTGTTACAGTTGTGTTTATTATATGTTGGTGATACAGAGGCAGGAAGTAGTCCTGCAAGTACAGAATTATTATCACCAAAATTCATTCAATGTATGAAAAGTAAACGTTGTCCTCACACCTCTGTTGTGACTGTTATATAATTATATTAATTGTTTATTTCACCAGTATGTTATTTTTGGATTTCAGAGTCTGTTGGCTACATTTGGACCCATCGTCTGTACTAGCGGTACATGCTAATTTGGCTAAATGTAGTATTCAGTATACTAAAAATACGCGGATGTTGTACTGATTCAAAAATAATCTCCAGTATGCATCCGACCAGTCTAGCTCCCCTACTGTGTCCCACAATGCAAAGCGCTGACTGACAACCGACTGAGTGATGAAGTTACACCATTGGTCGGCTGAATGCTGCCACTTCCTGTATCCATTTCAAATTAAAAGCCCTCTTAGGTAAATGTTCATTTTTGGAAAAATCATGAAAACCATATTTATAGAGTCTCTTTTTTTTTTAGAGTATTATGGGATTCTACACAGTAGCGGTGGTTTGACATCAGCCGTGCTATTGTTTCCTTCCGCTTTCCAAACCTGGAAACCAGCTAAGCCTAGCCTAGCATACTGCTAATTAAATTGATGTAACAGTTTCATACTGTATTGTTGGTATGATTTTTATCTGACCCTATGTACTTCACTGATTTTGGGTGTTGGACATGTGACATAAACATTCTAGAGTCTGCATGTCCCCTTAGGTAACATGGTATGGCCCTTTCGGGGGGACCTTAGAGATACAAACAATGGATCCATGGTCAAGTTTGGAACTGTTCCAGATGTGGTTTGTTGTGACACATAATATGTTGTGAGGCAGCTGTCAATTACATGATTGGATGGCTCCCAACTGACC
>NC_058125.1:27450596-27465596 GCF_914725855.1 Thunnus albacares | reverse complement strand
GTAATCTATGGTGGGCTCGTTTAACGCTGAAGAGGAGGAAGAAGAGTGAGTTGATGACATCATACAACTCTTTAAAAGCAACATATTTCCATCACATGACATCATTCATGACGTCACGTTCCAACAAATCCATGTCGATGTTTGTTAAATGTAACAAACAACAAGGTCTCTTATAAAACAATGTGTGATTGTTTATTCATGACCTTCTGAAGTACTGATGGACCTGTTTGGTAGGAGAACTTGATGCTTTCTGACGTTCCACCTGCTGACTTTAGGCGGTTCCAGGTGTCTCGTGGTCACCGCGGTGGTTCTAATGGTCATTAAGAGGTCCTTAAGATTCTAGTGCTTCTTTAAAAGGTCGCAGGTGGTCATTGGGAGAATCTCGGAGTCCTTTTACGAGGTTAAAATCAGTCTTTATGAGGTTCTAGTGGTAGGTTTTAAGGGTTCTTTAGGAAGTTCTAGTGGTTCTTCAGGAGGTTCTAATGGTCCTTTAAGAGGTTCTAATGGTCCTTTAGGGGGTTATAAGAGTTATTTTTGGGGTTCTAGTGGTCCTTTAGGAGGTTATAAGGGTTCTGAAGGAGGTTCCAGAGGGCCTTTAGTAGATTTTGGGTGTATAAACAGTGTTAGCTTGTGGAGTCTTCAGTAACATGTATAACTCATATAACACATGGTGGGTTTGAAGATGTTTTATGTCGTCAGATTTGACAGATTTATTATTTCACAGAGAAAGAAAAGGAGAGTTGAAAGCTGCTCAGGTTTTATCTTCGTGTTACCACTGATGTCTTTCTGTTAGGGTCAGCTTAAGGTGAGAGTACATCTCCACGAGTGGATATAAGTCAACGTACCGTCCTCTGAAGTGATGGAAACATACGTGTGTGTGTGTGTGTGTGTGTGTGTGTGTGTGTGTGTGTGTGTGTGTGTGTGTGTGTGTGAGAAGAGCATGAATCATAATCCCGTCTTGGTTCGGCTGCGTTTAACAAGCTTTAGCCTGACTCTCCTATACATCACAAACACTGTGTGTGTGTGTGTGTGTGTGTGTGTGTGTGTGTGTGTGTGTGTGTGTGTGTGTGTGATCAGTCCTTGAGGGCTCACAGGGCGTAACAAGCAGCAGTTATAAGAGTGTGTTAGCTCTCCAGATGTCTGTGTTATCTACAGCCAGCTGTGTGTGTGTGTGTGTGTGTGTGTGTGTGTGTGTGTGTGTGTGTATGTGTGTGTGTGTGTGTGTGTGACCTTGTGTTGTTGACTGTTTTACACTTTATTATCACCTGTGTGTCTGTTTAACCTGCAGTCTGTCTGTCTTTTTCTCCTGTAAAGATGTTTTTATGGAGATAATCTGAATTTATTTTCACTGTGTCTTTCATTGCACCTTAAAGGCTGAAAGTTGTATCTTTACTCATCTTTAAACTGTCACATATTGCAGAAAATAAACATAGATATGTTATTAATATACATTCAGTTACATGTGTCTCCATGCAGCAGATCCGACTGCTTCTATAAAGAGTCTCCTTTACTTATATATATATATACTATTAGATTATAATCGGATGGAGTTTAACTACATTTCTATCATGAATGTTTGATCCGTGAAGGTTTCATATTTCAAGAAAAGCCATTTTAAAATCCGTGACGTCATCACGATGTAAGGCTGAGCGAGAGAAACCAAACCTGGAGGCCGGAAACATTTCTAGATCGTACACCGGTCGAGCGATTCGTATTTGATTGGACAGGAACATCCATGAGTCCCGACGTCAGCTGAACGATTCACACTCCCTCCAGAACTCCCAACAGCTGGTCACACTGACCCCCCAGTATCAGAGCGTTACTGGGATTAATGCTCTGACACTGGGGGGTAACACTACTGTTACTGAACAAACAATATCACCGACCCTCCTCTGAAGTCTTCATCTGATTGGTTAATTGGCTGTGATGAAACGCTCTGATTGGGCATACCAGCAGACTGTGTAACGATCCAATCAATAAGCTCAGACTGTGCATCGCCGCGGTAACCACAGGATGTCACAGAGCTCCCAGCACGCCAACACGTTTAACAGGGCAGGACGCTGCCGCTGCTGCTGCTGCTTGTTAATAAAGATGCGATCAGTTTGTATCGATCCGACATGACAGCGGTCGCATCTCGCTCTCATCTCTGTCAGTTAATGATGTCATAACGTCGGTTCGTGAACTTTAATCATCAAGTTTGTGCTTTTCTTTATGTTTCTGTCAGCTGTGACGATGATCTGACTCTCATCTCTCAGGTATAGACGCCATCTTTTTATTCAGGCTGTTTCCTGCAGCTCATTGATCCTTCATGTGACCGATAGATACACAAAACATCACAATCACAATCAAACAAAGACTGTAAGAGACTGAAAGGAAGGAAATCTGATCCATAACAATATTCAAAAAGATTTAAAAGTATTAAATTCATGAATCATGTAACAAACTCATGATAAAAGTGAATAAATTATGCTGGAAGTCACATGAATGACATCACAGCAGAGTTGAAGTTACTGAATAAAGTTAATTTAATGTGTTGTTGTGTTGTTGTTCTATAACGTCGCTGTGTGTCAGTGGATGAAAAATACAATTTGATACTTTTATATTTACAACTAACTCACGTTTATGAAATTGTCTCTTAAAATTTAAAGATTTGTTTGACTTTCAAACAGTTCAGACGACACATTGAGCTGAAAATCAATTATTACATGAAAGTATCCAAAAGTTGATTTGAGAGGAAATTAAATGTTTAACACTGAACTTTACCGCAGTGAGGAAGTGAAAACATGCAGCAAAAACGTCTCATCAGATGTGATTTACACAGTAAATCTTCATGTTGTTGTTTTGTCTGCGGCTGTAGTGTCGTTTGTTGTTGATGAAGCGTCTCTGAGTGACTCCGCAAATAAACGCACAAGATAAATAAATCTGGTGAAACGTTTAGCGGTGAAGCGTCTCAGGTGAGATCAACGTTTATTTTTTATACATATTTATGAGGAACGACTGTAAATGTTCTGCTTCACAGTCTGCAGAAAACCATCGACAGCTGCTGCGATTCTCTTACAACTACAAGTGTGTGTGTGTTACAGTGTGTGTGTGTGTGTTACAGTGTGTGTGTGTGTGTGTGTGTGTGTGTGTGTGTGTTACAGTGTGTGTGTGTTACAGTGTGTGTGTGTGTGTTACAGTGTGTGTGTGTTACAGTGTGTGTGTGTGTGTTACAGTGTGTGTGTGTGTGTGTGTAATCTGAGGGGCGGGTCAGACAGGAGGTGTCGGAGCGATCGATGCTCTTCAATCAATACTCATTGAAATTTCATGACGGTTGAACAGAGCGAGCCGTCGTCTGTCTGCATGACGGCTGATATTAACACACATTACTGGACGTGTGATGTCATCATCTCAATCCTCATTAACCCTTCCAGCCTCCGACGCTTCACTTCCTGCCGCGTTAATGTTCGACGTGTTTTATTATCAACATCTGAGGTGAAACTGATCAGCCTTCATATCCCAGAGGTGGAGCGTAGTACGTGTTATAAAATGATGATTGCACTGTGTGTGAGTGTTACTGTTTAATTGTTCCTGTCTTGTACTGAAACTCTCAGCAGACTCATCAGCTGATGTTAAAGGAAGCTCAGTATTATATTTGTAAAGAGGAAGACGTAGAGACAGAGTGAGACGTGTCTGGACAGGAGAACTGAAAACAGACAAGATGTTATCTATAAGTCTGTATTTTAATAGATTAAGAACAGAAGTGTAACGCCCACTTCAGGTGTATAAAACCCTGTTATCAGCCTTTTCCTCTGTAACCTCATCCTGTGTGTTGAATTCTGTTGTTTAACGGTCATTAACAGGACATGTTCTTTTAACAGTGTGTGTGACGGCCTCGGGGTTGGTGGGCGGAGCATCTCATCAGAGATGTAACACAGCTGATCAGGCTGCAGTCAGGAGGCCGTAAATCAAACCTCACTCCTCACCGCTCACACACACACATCTCTGTATTTATATATCTGATTTAATTAAAACATCTTATGTGAGGACTACGTCACACACTTTGAGTCCAGCTGTGACAGATGTGTGCGACCTGCTGTGTTTCACTGTTTGTGTCCTTATTTATTGTGCAAAAATATGAAAACCAATAAATTTTATTTAACCAACAAGAACTGCTGGTTGAGCATCACTGATGTCTGAATATCTTATTCATAATAATCCAACTCTGTCCCAGAAATTACTTTCATATTCAACTAAATCACAACAGAAAACAAATCATGTTTTCTCTCAACATGATGAGAAAATGTTGCTAATTAACATTTCAGTTGCAAAACTGTTGAACGAAACGTTCAGAGACAACAAACCTCGTTTTTTACCATCTAAATATCTGCTGTTGCAGTAAAATATCTGATGTTGCAGTAAAATATCTACTGTTGCAGTAAAATATCTGCTGTTGCAGTAAAATATCTGATGTTGCAGTAAATTATCTGATGTTGCAGTAAAATATCTACTGTTGCAGTAAAATATCTGATGTTGCAGTAAATTATCTGCTGTTGCAGTAAATTATCTGATGTTGCAGTAAAATCTCTGCTGTTGCAGTAAAATCTCTGATGTTGCAGTAAATTATCTGCTGTTGCAGTAAATTATCTGATGTTGCAGTAAAATATCTGCTGTTGCAGTAAAATCTCAGCTGGTAGGAACTGCAGCAGTACGAAGAGTCCTGGATCCACCCTGACCTCTGACCTCTGACCTCTGACCTCACATATACTGTGAACATCATCCAGGCAGAGATTACGTTTGTTAACACTCGGATATGAACTTAATTTCTTGGACACAGAGTCGCTTTATCTCCTGCGTCGTCACTCTCTATGGAAGCAGCGGTGCAATGCATGCTGGGAGGTGAGCGGGACTCCTGAGGTGTGAAAAAGCAGCTGCTGTATGAAAGTGAAGGTCATGTGACTGATGACATCACACACACACGCTGGATGGTGTGTGAGCCTCAAACTGCTCAAAGGTCATTAACATGAAGGTAACACACACACACACGCATGCACGCACGCACGCACGCACGCACACACACACACACACACACACACACACAGTCAGGGTTTGGGGGTTAATGAGATTTAAATGTGTGTAATTACTATGACAGCAGTGTGAACAGGAATCTGCCCCAGAAAGAAAAGATGAATAAACAGACAGAGAGAGAGAGAGAGAGAGACAGAGAGAGAGAGAGAGAGAGAGAGACAGAGAGAGAGAGACAGAGAGAGAGAGACAGAGAGAGAGACAGAGAGAGAGAGACAGAGAGAGAGAGAGACAGACAGAGAGAGAGAGACAGAGAGAGAGAGAGAGAGAGAGAGAGACAGACAGAGAAAGAGAGACAGAGAGAGAGAGAGAGAGAGAGAGAGAGACAGACAGAGAGAGAGAGACAGACAGAGAGAGAGAGACAGAGAGAGAGAGAATGAAGGGATAGAGATGGATGGAGGGAAGAAACGTCCTCGAAACTGACCAACAAATAGAGAAAGATGGTTTCATAAAGACACACAGAGAGAATTATTAATGACAGCTGTCAGATCCTGCTGTTAGCTGCAGGATTCACCAGCACCAGTCCACAGTGTACAGTATATTATACAGTATAGAGTGTATAGTATACAGTATACAGTATATAGTATATCTAGTATACAGTATATCTAGTATACAGTATATAGTATATCTAGTATACAGTATATCTAGTATACAGTATATAGTATATCTAGTATACAGTATACAGTATACAGTATATCTAGTATACAGTATATTTAGTATACAGTATATAGTATATCTAGTATACAGTATACAGTATACAGTATATCTAGTATACAGTATATCTAGTATACAGTATACAGTATAACAGTGTAAATTTTACGTTTTAGCAGCATTTCAACAGTCACGTTTCATTCAAATTTGGCTCAAATTTTGAAGCGTTGCAGAAGAAGAAAAACGATGAGACGACGTCATTAACAGAGCGACAGTCACAGCTCAGACGATGGAAACGTGATCTCATGGGATGGCGTATTAATAGCACGCCAGTTTATAAGGACACTGGTGTGTCATGTCTACGCGTTTTAAGCTTTTCACGTGTCATTTAATGCCATCGGTTAAGTTTTAGGCACAGAAACCACTCGGTTGGGGAAAGATCACGGTTTGGGTTAAAATGTCCTGCTGCTAAGCAACAACCCAACCAACCCGCCTCCTAACGAGGAAAATTCACCCTACAAAATAAAAGAAAGTCACGTTATATTAATTCATCTGAAACGTGTCACAACATAACACATAATACACATACTGACGTGTTCTTCATATGATTCCTCACATTATTTCTTGTGTCGCCGTAAGAACAAAAATAAAAACAAATAAGGATCAAAAACAATAAACAACAATAAACAATAAAGTGAGTTTAAACTGAAAAGTCGTCGCGTTGTTTCCAGAAGTGACCTGGTTTTGTTTTTATCTCCTTATTGGTTGACAGTAAAGACATTCTGTGATTGGCTGTGAGATTAGCCAATCAGCAAGCCCTTCACACAGACAACCAATCAGTGTGTGTGTTACCTGTGTAGACGAAGCGTCCCGGCGCTCCCTTACAGAACTGTTTGGACTTGTAGGACAGTGTGACCTCCACGACCCCGGGGATGTGGCGGGGAGGAGTCTGGACCCGGATGGCGTGAGGGGTGATGAGCTGGAGGTCGAGAGAGAGAGAGAGAGAGAGAGACGTCGTCTTTAGAGAGCGGGCACAATCGGCGTATTGACTAGCGATCGATCGGGCGTGCGTTACCTCGCTCCACACCAGCATGGTGCCGAAGACGACCTGCAGGCCGTCGAAGAAGTTGTCCCCGATGAGGATGACGGTGGCGCCGCCCGTCGTCCAGCCCTCGCTGGGACTGATGGCTTTAATGCAGGGAGTGGCTGCTGGACCAGAGACAGAGGGGGGGGCGGGCGGGGGGGGGGGGGAAGAGGAGGAAGAGGAGGAAGAGGAGGAAGAGGAGCACCCCGTCACTTATACCTGACAGTGATGTGGAGGCTTCTCCTGCTGTTGTTACAGTTTATAAATGTGATGAGAGAAGCTGGTGACGGTTGGACCAGCAGTTTGATCCCAGTATGACCAGCATGTTCTGTGGTTCTCTGGTGGTGGAACCAGTTACCCTCCCATCCACAGAGTCCTGATGGACTTATTAAATAAACATATAAACATGTACTGCCTGTTGGTACCTGAACCAGACCTGAACTTCTGTTTATGGTTCTTACTGGTGTTGTTCTCTCCTGACTGGATCCCTGCTGGTGTTTACTGGGAGAGTTCAAGTATCCTGAGAAAAGTTTGTTTCCGTTCAGATCTGATCGTCTTGGGACCCCTCAGATTTATCTCACGACCTCTTTGAGGGAGCGCGACCCACAGGTTGGAAACCACTGAACCACTGTTCAACACAACCGCAGTACTACTGAAGGTCACACACACACACACACACGCACACGCACACACACACACACACACACACACACACACACACACACACACACACACACACTCAGAACGTGATCTAATTGGGTCGTGGCTTTTATCCGCTTTAGCTTAGTTCACTTCAGCAGTACACACACTGAAAACACACACACACACACACATAGAAAACACACACGTACACACTGAACACACACACACACACACACACACACACACACACACACACACACACACACAGAACACACACACACACTGAACACACCCTCACTCGGCCGGTAATGACTACTTCTCTCTCTTCTTTCAAGTGCGGCTGCAGATTAATTATAAAGTGAAATGAAAGCACCGTGTGTGTGTGTGTGTGTGTGTGTGTGTGTGTGTGTGTGTGTGTGTGTGTGTGTGTGAAGCAGAGCAGCTAATCTCATCACTGACAATTTAAGATGACATTACAGCACCTGACCTCTATTCTATTCTACTCTATTCTATTCTACTCTATTCTGTTCTGTTCTCTTACCATCAAGATTCCTCCTACTTTTTGGTTCCCCTCAGCTGCCAGAGGAAGTCGTCTCATCTCGTTTAGTCTCGTCTTGTTTAGTCTAGTCTCATCTCGTTTATTCTTGTTTAGCCTCGTTTAGTCTCATTTAGTCTAGTCTCGTCTCGTTTAGTCTTGCCTTGTTTAGTCTAGTCTAGTCTAGTCTAGTTAAGTCTAGTCTCATTTAGACTCGTCTCGTCTAGTCTTGTTTAGACTCGTCTCGTCTCATTTAGTCCAGTTAAGTCTAGTCTTGTTTAGACTCGTCTTGTCTTGTTTAGACTCGTCTCGTCTTGTCTTGTTTAGACTCGTCTCGTCTAGTCTCATCTCATTTAGACTCGTCTCGTTTAGTCTCGTCTCGTTTAGTCTCGTTTAGTCTAGTTATGTCTCGTCTCATTTAGTCTCGTCTCATTTAGTCTCGTTTAGTCTTGTCTCGTCTGGTTTAGTCTAGTTATGTCTCGTCTCATTTAGTCTCGTCTCATTTAGTCTCATCTCGTTTAGTCTCGTCTCGTTTAGTCTAGTTATGTCGCGTCTCATTTAGTCTCGTCTCGTTTAGTCTCGTTTAGTCTAGTTATGTCTCGTCTCATTTAGTCTCGTCTCGTTTAGTCTAGTTATGTCTCGTCTCATTTAGTCTCGTCACGTTTAGTCTCGTTTAGTCTTGTCTCGTCTGGTTTAGTCTAGTTAAGTCTCGTCTCGTTTAGACTTGTCTTGTTTAGTCTCGTTTAGTCTTGTTCAGTCTTGTTTAGTATAGTCTCGTCTGGTTTAGTCTGGTTTAGTCTGGTTTAGTCTAATCTCGTCTCGTTTAGTCTAGTTAAGTCTAGTCTTGTTTAGACTCGTCTCATCTAGTCTAGTCTGGTTCAGTCTAGTCTCGTCTCATTTAGTCTAGTCTTGTCTTGTTTAATCTCGTCTTGTCTCGTTTAGTCCTGTTTAGTCTAGTCTAGTCTAGTCTCGTCTAGTCTAGTCTAGTCTAGTCTCGTCTAGTCTAGTCTAGTCTTGTTTAGTCTAGTCTTGTCTAGTCTAGTCTAGTCTTGTTTAGTCTAGTCTAGTCTAGTCTTGTTTAGTCTAGTCTAGTCTAGTCTAGTCTTGTTTAGTCTAGTCTAGTCTAGTCTAGTCTAGTCTAGTCTTGTTTAGTCTAGTCTAGTCTAGTCTCGTTTAGTCTAGTCTAGTCTAGTCTCGTCTCATTTAGTCTAGTCTAGTCTAGTTAAGTCTAGTCTCGTTTAGTCTCGTTTAGACTCGTCTCGTCTCGTTTAGTCTAGTTAAGTCTCGTTTAGTCTCGTCTAGTCTAGTCTAGTCTTGTTTAGTCTAGTCATGTCTCGTTTAGTCTAGTCTCGTTTAGTCTAGTCTAGTCTAGTCTAGTCTTGTTAAGTCTAGTCTCGTTTAGTCTCGTTTAGACTCGTCTCGTCTCGTTTAGTCTAGTTAAGTCTTGTTTAGTCTCGTCTAGTCTAGTCTAGTCTTGTTTAGTCTAGTCATGTCTCGTTTAGTCTAGTCTCGTTTAGTCTAGTCTAGTCTAGTCTAGTCTTGTTTAGTCTAGTCTTGTTTAGTCTAGTCATGTCTCATTTAGTCTAGTCTAGTCTAGTCTAGTCTTGTTTAGTCTAGTCATGTCTCATTTAGTCTCGTCTCATTTAGTCTCGTCTCGTTTAGTCTAGTCTAGTCTAGTCTAGTCTTGTTTAGTCTAGTCATGTCTCATTTAGTCTAGTTAAGTCTCGTCTCGTTTAGACTTGTCTTGTTTAGTCTCGTTTAGTCTTGTTCAGTCTTGTTTAGTATAGTCTCGTTTAGTCTTGTTCAGTCTTGTTTAGTATAGTCTCGTCTGGTTTAGTCTGGTTTAGTCTAATCTCGTCTCGTTTAGTCTAGTTAAGTCTAGTCTTGTTTAGACTCGTCTCATCTAGTCTAGTCTGGTTCAGTCTAGTCTCGTCTCATTTAGTCTAGTTAAGTCTAGTCTTGTTTAGACTCGTCTCATCTAGTCTAGTCTGGTTCAGTCTAGTCTCGTCTCATTTAGTCTAGTCTTGTCTTGTTTAATCTCGTCTTGTCTCGTTTAGTCCTGTTTAGTCTAGTCTAGTCTAGTCTCGTCTAGTCTAGTCTAGTCTCGTCTCGTCTAGTCTAGTCTAGTCTAGTCTAGTCTCGTCTCGTCTAGTCTAGTCTTGTTTAGTCTAGTCTTGTCTAGTCTAGTCTAGTCTTGTTTAGTCTAGTCTTGTCTAGTCTAGTCTAGTCTTGTTTAGTCTAGTCTAGTCTAGTCTTGTTTAGTCTAGTCTAGTCTAGTCTAGTCTAGTCTTGTTTAGTCTAGTCTAGTCTAGTCTAGTCTAGTCTTGTTTAGTCTAGTCTAGTCTAGTCTAGTCTCGTTTAGTCTAGTCTAGTCTAGTCTCGTCTCATTTAGTCTAGTCTAGTCTAGTTAAGTCTAGTCTCGTTTAGTCTCGTTTAGACTCGTCTCGTCTCGTTTAGTCTAGTTAAGTCTAGTCTCGTTTAGTCTCGTCTCGTCTCATTTAGTCTAGTTAAGTCTCGTTTAGTCTCGTCTAGTCTAGTCTAGTCTTGTTTAGTCTAGTCATGTCTCGTTTAGTCTAGTCTCGTTTAGTCTAGTCTAGTCTAGTCTAGTCTTGTTTAGTCTAGTCTTGTTTAGTCTAGTCATGTCTCATTTAGTCTAGTCTAGTCTAGTCTAGTCTTGTTTAGTCTAGTCATGTCTCATTTAGTCTCGTCTCATTTAGTCTCGTCTCGTTTAGTCTAGTCTAGTCTTGTTTAGTCTAGTCATGTCTCATTTAGTCTAGTTAAGTCTCGTTTAGTCTCGTCTCGTCTAGTCTTGTTTAGACTCGTCTCGTCTAGTCTAGTCTAGTGTAGTCTTGTTTAGTCTAGTCTAGTCTAGTCTAGTCTAGTCTAGTGTAGTCTTGTTTAGTCTAGTCTAGTCTAGTCTAGTCTAGTGTAGTCTTGTTTAGTCTAGTCTAGTCTAGTCTAGTCTTGTTTAGTCTAGTCTAGTCTAGTCTAGTCTAGTGTAGTCTTGTTTAGTCTAGTCTAGTCTAGTCTAGTCTAGTCTAGTCTAGTCTAGTGTAGTCTTGTTTAGTCTAGTCTAGTCTAGTCTAGTCTAGTGTAGTCTTGTTTAGTCTAGTCTAGTCTAGTCTAGTCTAGTCTTGTTTAGTCTAGTCTAGTCTAGTCTAGTGTAGTCTAGTCTAGTCTTGTTTAGTCTAGTCTAGTCTAGTCTAGTCTTGTTTAGTCTAGTCTAGTCTAGTCTAGTCTAGTCTCGTCTAGTCTAGTGTAGTCTTGTTTAGTCTAGTCTAGTCTAGTCTTGTCTAGTCTAGTCTCGTCTAGTCTAGTCTAGTGTAGTCTTGTTTAGTCTAGTCTAGTCTAGTCTAGTCTTGTTTAGTCTAGTCTAGTCTAGTCTAGTCTTGTTTAGTCTAGTCTAGTCTAGTCTAGTCTCGTCTAGTCTAGTCTAGTCTTGTTTAGTCTAGTTTCATCTCGTCTCATCTAGTTTAGTTTAGTTTAGTTTGAAGCGGTGAGAGAGAGACACATATCTACAAATCTTCAAAGAAACCACGATATAGTCCAACACTTATTTCCATTTATGTTGCTGGTTTAAAGCTGTAACAACGTCAACATCAGTATTCCCATCGAAGTCCCGTTCACCTTGTCTCACTTCACCATCAATAGACGTTTTCAGTTTCATGTGAATTACATCGCTGAGTACGTTGCTATGGACGCAGTTCCAACCATAGAAGCTAAGAAACTATTTCTTTTAGCAGAAGCAATAAAATCATTTTTAAATCAATATTTTGTGTCAAAGTGTTGATTTCTTTGGTAAACAGCAGTGTAATAAGCAGGATAATGTGATTCAAGTCCAGAGGAACAAACACTCATGTTGATGTTGAACCTATCAAACCTTCGCAGTCAGGAGTCAGTGGTGCTACAGTCAAAGTGTTTAGTGTTTGTGAAGTGTTGACGCCGTGTTAATCAGTCTCACACTGAGACTGTTGACATGCTGACTGCTGACCTGTAACTTCTCATTTTCTTTCAGATGTGTTTCACATCGGCCTCGCTGCTTTAAACAGAACAAAGTGCTGCTGCAGAGCGAAGACACAAACAGTAAAATGAGAGAGAGGGTTCAAACCCACGGGACTCTGCTGCGCTCTGATTGGGAGGGGTGGTTTCCATGGTTACTGTCTTTAATTAGGAGGGCAATTAAAAGAGGTTGAACGGCCTGCAAAAAGACACACACACACACACACACACACACACACACACACGCACACACACTGTCTGTCCTCTCTGGGGACAGCGAGGCGTCTGGTCTTCCTACCCACAAGCCACTGGGGCGATTTCTCTTCAAAGACCAAATTACTCTCCTCTCTCTGCCTCCACTCAGTTCAGCCTGCTGGGTTTAGCTGTTTTAGCGCCGTGTCAGAGCAGCTTTTATTATATTATTACATCATTTCAGATAAAATCAATCCACTCTGATCAGCTGTCTGTCATTACAACATGAATTCATTTTATCATAATGACTCCATTAACTAAATATTTTAATTTGCATTAACAGGAAACAGCAGAAACATATTAACATGATGAACCAGACAGTCCTGGATAACGTGTCCTTTCACTACGGAGTTCCTCAGGGTTCCGTACTGGGTCCTCTCATGTTTCCTTTGTTCCGCATTCACTTCAGTACAGAGTTTTATTAAAGGATGTAGTGAAAACTTAAACCTTCATACCTTCAGACGGGTCCAGTCTCCGGGCTCGGCGGCCATGTTTGGAGTTGTTGTGTACGAACATGTTGTCAGAGACGGCGAGAACATGACCGTCCACGTTTACCGTCGTAGACACCACCACCTGAAAACACACACACACACAAAACTTTACTTAAACCTGCAAGTTTTTAAAGCCAGAATCATCTGAAATATGACTGTAGTCTGAGGGAACAAACAGGGACCGGAGCACACGATTAATTCACAGACTAACGTTTGACACCACCAAGCTAGACCAGGAAGTTTATGTTCTTCTGTTTCTGACATGATGTCAGACTGACTACGGCAGCTTCCACCCTGACAATCATCATCCAATAGATCTGAAACCCTGATCAACCGATTATCTAGAACGACATATGTCACATATGTTGTTTGCTTCATGTCTTTGTTGTCGGTGTGCTCGAGTCCCTTTTGTTCTCTGGAAGTCTGCTGTCCTCCAACTGAGAGTCTTTCCCAGCATGCATTGGGTGACACAAAGGTCCATCCTCCTCTTTCTGTACATATTCACATCAATCTGCTTTAAAGATGTTGATATTTATTGTGCACAAATCAAGAAATCGTCTCAATGGAGGCACTAAAGAAAATGACAGAAGGTCACCAAGAGAATCAGAGTTCGTCCTCTGAGGAACCTGAAAATCCAAGGAAATGATCACAGAAGACCACAGTCAGTATATATTTTATTATATTATTAAATATATTTTTGCCACCCAAAAAATAATCAAAGTCATTTTTAAAGATCTGAATCAAATCACAATGTTTTTCATATGTGAAGTGTTTAAAAATCCTGAAATAAAACAAATTTAATCTGCATTTTTTTGTTCTGTGGCAGAAATCCCTGCTGAGACCTGTAGACGCTCAAATAAAACTAAAATAATAATAAATAAAAGGTAAACAACAACAAATCAACAACCAAAACAAAAAGTAAAGAAATACAATTTAAAAATGTCAAGTCTCATTTTAAAATATAACAGAATAAAAACTAGAATATGTTTTTAATAAATAATAATTAAACAACAACAGTGCTGCCATCTACTGTCTGATGTCATGGCGTCTCTCTGGACGCTGACAGTTCGCCGGGCGGCGGCCATTCATCATCCCCGGTCCGGTTGCCGTGGCGAGGTTGTTGCTGTTGATCCATGGCGACGGAGCAGAAGGTCACGGAGAGAGAGCGAGTAGAGGTGTCCTCTCTGTCGCCACGGTGACTAACCAGCACATCCTTCACCCCTGCTGTCGCCACGACAACCGCCGACCAGTCCGGAGGCTTCACCTGACTTCACCTGTCTCACACACCCCCCCCACACCCTCCTGGTTTAACTGGACTTAACATCCTGTCAGCTCGCTCAGCGCAGCGTGGAGAGAGAGTGTGTTACTGTGTGTGTGTGTGTGTGTGTGTGTGTGTGTGTGTGTGTGTGTGTGTGTGTGTATATGTGTGTGTGCGCGTGTGTGTGTGTGTATATGTATGTGTGTGTGTGTGTATATGTGTGTGTGTGTGTGTGTGTGTGTATATATGTGTGTATGTGTATGTGTGTGTATGTGTGTGTGTGTGTATATATGTGTGTATGTGTATGTGTGTGTATGTGTGTGTGTGTGTATGTGTGTGTGTGTGTGTGACAGCAGACACACAGGAGGAGAAAATCCTCTAACAACACGTCTCCTCTTTTCTTCTTCTTTTGTTTCAGACTGAAACGTCTCAGCAGCAGTCGGACGGATTCACACGTTCATCTTCCTCATGAGGATGAGGATGAGGATGCCGACTTCTCCTCCAGCAGATCAAACATTTACTTTAGTTTATGAACGAATATCTGCAGCATCTTTATACTATTATCACTGTACAGACTCTGACTGTACTCTTAGTATGATAATAATAATAATAATAATAATAATAATAATAATAATAATAATAATAATAATAAAGTGCTTTAACTGACAAAACAAAAACAAAAGATGAAAATTAAGATAAAAAGAGAAGAAGAAAGATGAAAAGACGACGGGATTTAAAGACGTCACAGGAAGTTACTGACCGCACGGCATCGTGGGATTGACATCTTCAGACACTTTGATCCGTTTTGTTATCAAACCAGTCGACAGAGTTTCTCCATCATTAAACTGATGACATCATCCTCTCACGTGACGTCTCCGTCTTTGATTCTCCATGTTGTTTCTTCCTCTTCATCTTCCTCTTCATCTCTTCATCTTCTCTCTCTCTTTCTGCTTGTTCTTTCTTTTTTTTGTTATATTATTTAATCCACCTTTTTTTCTTTTCCTCCTCTTTTGTTTTCTTCTCT
>NC_058125.1:27430596-27445596 GCF_914725855.1 Thunnus albacares | reverse complement strand
ACACACCAACACACACACACACACACACACACCAACACACACACCAACACACACACACTGAACAGATGCTCTGTAAACAAATCAGCCGTTTCTGTTGAAACACATCAGCACGTCGGTGCGATTCAGTACAAATACTATCAATCTATAATCAATACAGGAGGAAGTGACTGTAACACGGAAATTATAAACACGTCTGAAATTATTTTCACGAGTTCCAGTTTGGATTTCTGGAAACAGGAAACCCTTTGAAAGCCTTTGTGT
This sequence comes from Thunnus albacares, assembly GCF_914725855.1. NCBI lineage: Eukaryota > Metazoa > Chordata > Actinopteri > Scombriformes > Scombridae > Thunnus > Thunnus albacares. Next base: position 27,445,335 of record NC_058125.1, on the reverse strand, counting down.
TGTTGGATATTGATGGACAAATAAAGTATTTTAATATTTTTTGTTCAGGCTGGTTTGGCTGTTCAGTGGTACTCGATGCTCTCGGAGACGTTTTATGGTGAAAAACTAAGAATGTTGAACAAACTGAGATCTGAAGAACTTGTTTTGGTTTGATGAATAATTCTGAGACAGTTGAGATATCACAAGTTCATCATATACAGAAATGTTTCCAGTTGTATTGATCGGATATTTATTAACTGGACTGACATGTGAACATGGTTTTAGAGTTTGTTGACGTGTTTCTCCTCGTTAACTGCAGCTCTCAGTGACTCTGCTTCATCTGGACGTCCTGCAACTTTTACAGATAAATGTCTCTGATTGATTGAGTGATCAATAAAAGATCAATAATTTATAGTTTCCTTCAACTCGTCCAGTTAGGAGAAACTTTTAGCTGTTGAACTGTTGAACATGAGCATCAATGTTCTGTATAAACATATAAACATATAAACATGTGAACATGTGAACACATGAACATGTGAACACATGAACACATGAACATGTGAACATGTGAACAAATGAACATGTGAACACATGAACACATGAACATGTGAACATGTGAACATGTGAACACATGAACATGTGAACATGTGAACAAATGAACATGTGAACACATGAACATGTGAACAAATGAACATGTGAACATGTGAACAAATGAACATGTGAACAAATGAAAATGTGAACATGTGAACAAATGAACATGTGAACACATGAACATATGAACATGTGAACATATGAACACATGAACATATGAACATGTGAACAAATGAACATGTGAACACATGAACACATGAACACATGAACATATGAACATGTGAACATATAAACATGAACATGTGAACATATGAACATGAACATGTGAACATATGAACATGTGAACATGTGAAAATATGAACACGTGAACATGTGAACATATGAACATATGAACATGTGAACATGTGAACAAATGAACATGTGAACACATGAACATGTGAACAAATGAACACATGAACATGTGAACATATGAACATGAACATGTGAACATATGAACATGTGAACATGTGAAAATATGAACACGTGAACATGTGAACATATGAACATATGAACATGTGAACATGTGAACATATGAACATGTGAACATGTGAACACATGAACATGTGAACATGTGAAAATATGAACACGTGAACGTGAACATATGAACATATGAACATGTGAACATATGAACATGTGAACATGTGAACAAATGAACAAATGAACATGTGAACACATGAACACATGAACACATGAACATGTGAACACATGAACACATGAACACATGAACATGTGAACATGTGAACATGTGAACAATAAACGTGAACATGTGAACATGTGAACAAATGAACATGTGAACACATGAACACATGAAAATATGAACATGTGAACATATGAGCATGTGAACATATGAGCATGTGAACATATGAGCATGTGAACATATGAACATGTGAACATGTGAACATATGAGCATGTGAACATGTGAACATGTGAACATATGAACATGTGAACATGTGAACATGTGAACATGTGAACAATAAACGTGAACATGTGAACATGTGAACAAATGAACATGTGAACACATGAACACATGAAAATATGAACATGTGAACATATGAACATGTGAACATATGAACATGTGAACATGTGAACATATGAGCATGTGAACATGTGAACATGTGAACATATGAACATGTGAACATATGAACATATGAACATGTGAACATGTGAACATGTGAAAATATGAAAATATGAACATGTGAACATATGAACATGTGAACATGTGAACATGTGAAAATATGAAAATATGAACATGTGAACATGTGAACATATGAACATGTGAACATGTGAACATATGAACATGTGAACATGTGAACATGTGAAAATATGAAAATATGAACATGTGAACATGTGAACATATGAACATGTGAACATGTGAACATGTGAACATATGAACATGTGAACATGTGAACACAGCAGCAGCAGGAAGCTGCTCTCTGAGTCCGAGATGTCACGGTGTTTGTCTGAAGATAACCTCAGTGTGTCGGCGTGACCTCTGACCTCTGATCAGCTGCTCTCACACACACACACACACACACACACACACACACACACACACAGTCTTATCACCGTGGTAACCACCCAGCATCATTCAGTCTCAGCTGATCGTCACCTTATCTTCAGACACACAGACTCAACTTATCTACACTTCTCCTTCTTTCCTCTCCTCTCTTCTCCTCATCTTCCTCTTCACCTCCACCTCTGTCTTCCTCCTCCTCCTCTTCACCTCCTCTCCTCCCTCTCTTCTTCTTCTATGTTAGTTTTTCTGCACTTCGTCTCTTCTTTTCTCCTCCTCTGAATGAGCGAGAGATCGAGGTCGTAAATCTACACGTAGGACAGATTAAGCTTTCAATTTGTTATCTGATAAGCAGGGAAGACCCGGCACACACACACACACACACACTGAAAACACACACACACACACACACTCTATTACTGCTCATATTTACGAGCAGGAAATTAGGACGCACTGCAAATTTATCTCCAAGAAGAATGAATGTCACACACACTCTGACACTAAACCTGAACACACACTCTGACACACACACACATATACACACACACACACACACACCTACTCTGACACACACTGTGTCGGAGTTAATATGCTCTGTGAGGTAGAAAATGTAGTCGCAGTGTGAGGAGGAATTATACTGATGGTAATGTACTGCCACAGAGTGTGTGTGTGTGTGTGTGTGTGTGTGTGTGTGTGTGTGAGTGTGTGTGTGTGTGAGTGTGTGTGTGTGTGAGTGTGTGTGTGTGTGTGAGCATGTGTGAGCGTGTGTGTGTGTGTGTGATTTACGTGCTGTTGGCAGCGCTGCCTGTTAATCTGATGCGAGTCATTTACACACCGCTCGCTCTCTCTTCTGTCGCAGCTTCATCTTTACTTTAAAGCAGCTGCTCTCTTTAAACTCAGTCACCGTCCACGTTAATCAATTATCAGATATTATGAGTAAAGAAAGAAAACGTGTCTGTTAAACGGGATCGCAGAGAGCTTTTCCTCATCGGAGGGTCTGAGGACGCAGGATGTTGTACAGCTGAGGTTAATCCTCTATACAAATAAAACAAACTCTACAACATGTTGTAGATTAAACATGAGATCAGACGTGTTTCAGTTCACTGAGTGATCAAGAAAACATCTTTTCTAATAAATGTTTTTGATATCATTGAGGAATCATTTACTACATAACCAGCAGTGATGTCACAGAGTCCTGGAGTACACTGTGACATCACTGCAGCGTCATTCTGATGTTCAAAACCAAACCGAATAAAACACGAATAAATTATCTCCGTGACAACCGAAACAACCTGCGTTTAATATGTAAACGAGCAAAACATCAATTTAAATAGTAATTAGCACAGTCAAGAGATAATTAACGACAACTGTCACAGGTGACTGATTAACGAGCTGAACGAGGAGGAGAAACTAAACCGATGAGAGGAGCAGCAATCAATCACAGGCATTGATCCGACGATGTCACATCAAAGTATCAATACTTTATATTTTTAAATCATGTCATCACACTCGCTGATTATTTACAGATGTTGTTTTTTTGTTTTGTTTTGTTTTTGTAATTTTTATTTGACATTAACAGGCTTTTATATTTATTTATAATCTCACATTGAACTCAAACTACAAACTGTTTTATGTTATTTTTTTACGTTTTTTTTTTTTATATATATATTTTATTTATTGACGGCCTTCGGATTCACTAAAGACAATTACAAATAATTCGCACCTGTTAACAAAAATCACACATAAAGAGAAAAATAAATAAATTAAATAATAATAATAATGGAAATCTGAAGATATGTCGCCTTTAACGTGTATATTAAAGGGGGAACGACGTCTATCTGCTCCTCATCAAGGGATATGTTTTATTTATTATTATAATATTATTTATTATTAGCTTACCAGTCACCTGTAAAACACTTTTAACGGCACTAATCTGTGTGAAACATACACAAATTAACTGATTGATGTTATAGTGTCAAACTTTATATTTTATTTTATTTTTCCCTTTTTAAATCATTGGTTCACTAAACTATGATAATAACATGATAATGTGTAGAGACTCATCGCTGGTGCTGCAGCATCAACAGCTGCTGGTGTCCCTCAGGGTTCAGTATTTGGTCCTCTAATGTTCTCGTCTCCCTCGGTCATCGCGGTCTCCGCTTCCGCCGCTACGCCGACGATGTCCAGCTCTACGTCTACGTCCATCATCACCGCAGCTGCATCACTGACATGTTTTTTTCTTTCCTAATCTTCTTCATTTATAACTTTCATCAGAAACTAACTTCTAGCTGATACACCACACTCACGTCTCTGTGGTTCAGACACAACAACGAACTAAACAACATCAAAGGTCAAACAAGGAACGAACCGTAACACAGCATCCGATGAACAATAATAACCTCAGCACAGCTACACAGTCTATCAGCGTCCTCCAACCTGCTGAACTTTCTCACAACGTTTGTCTCACCAATAATCTCTCCTCCTCCTCCTCCTCTCCATCTGTATGCATTCATGTAACATCAATGCATGTCACTAACTTTGCTTCTTCCCCGGAGTTTTTTGTGCTTTCTCATCTCACAGGAAAACCTGAGTCCCGGGCCGAACCTTCGCGGTCCTTCACAGTCCTGATGGCATCCTTCCCTGTCTATTGATACTTATACTTATTGTTGTTGTTGTTGTGATTGTTGTTCTTCTGTCCCCCCTCCCCCCCTTTCCCTCTTTCTTTCTCTCTCTCAACCCAACCGGTCAAAGCAGATGGCCGCCCACCAAGAGCCGGGGTCTGCTTGAGGTTTCTACCCGTTAAAGGGGAGTTTTTCCTGCTGCTGCTCATGGGGGAACTGTTGGGTCTCTGTAAATTAAAGAGTACGGTCTTGACCTGCTCTATGTGAAAAGTGCCTTGAGATGACTTCTGTTGTGATATGGCGCTATATAAATAAAAATTGATTGATTGATTATTGATTGAATAACTCGCGTCACCCAAACTGTCGGACCGATGCTTCATCCAGACTCCGTTACTGGTTTATCTTTCTCTTACAGCAACACATTCAGTTCAACTCCACACGTATGTTTCAGTTTGTCATGTAGAGCGTCATGAAAAGTGCTGTTTAACTAAAGTGTATTTGTGCTTATTAATGTATAAACCCTTTGACTTTTATTATTACATATAAAAGCTTTTCTAACCTGTAACTGCAGCTAATTACTTAATTACAGACACGACGGTGAAACAAATTAGAGAAACAGAAGAGATTAAAGCTAAAGGTGAGTCCTCTGCTCCGCTTGTGTCAGACTGCAGGGGTCACACACACACACACACTCACACACACACACACACACACACACACACACACACACACACACACACACACACACACACACACACACACACACCGAGAGGCTAAACGCTCTTTAAGACGTTGAAGTCCAACATCTCTGTTTTATAATGAATCAGGAGTAAAACCTTAAAAACCTTTAAAGCTCTCTGTCTGTCCTGCTCCATTACTCCTCTCTGTGTTCACAGCTGACTGAGCTGCATGTTTAATTCACACACACACACACACACACACACACACACACACACACACACACACACACACACACATACACACACACACACACGGCGCTCATCGTTTCATGATAAGCATGATGAATCCGTTCGTCTCGACCTCTGACCTCTGCTGTAATTGGAGACTAGAGAAGCTGTCAGGCGGCAGCGTGTCCTTAACATGCTCCTCCGCGTGTTCTTAGCGTGTTCTCTTGAGTGTGTGTCCTTGGCGTGTTCTCTTTTAACGTTCTTTGGATGTCTCGTGTTTGTTCGTCTTCTGATCTCTGCGTTGGTTCTCTCGTGTTGTCGACGCTTGTTTACATTGTTTACATCGTGTTCTCAGCGTGTTTATGTTTGTATGTCATGTTGTGAGTTTCAATTAATGATATTTAATAAATAATAATAATTAATAATAAAAGCAAAAGCAACAAATTAATAATTCAGCAGCACAGACAGTCATCAGCACCACGGACAGCGTCTCTGTCTTTAACCAAACATGACAGACCATGAGTGTGTGTGTGTGTGTGTGTGTGTGTGTGTGTGTGTGTGTGTGTGTGTGTGTGTGTGTGTGTGTGTGTGTGTGTGAGTGTGTGTGGTCAGATGTGTTTGGGCCTGTCGGTCTAATTAACACCAAATGCTGGACAGGTTTTCTGCTAATTAGCATCAGCGGCTGGTATGAACATGGAGCTAATTAACAGCTATTATGACACACACACACACACACACACACACACAGACACACACACACAGTGAACAGGTTGTTCAGGTCAAGGAGGTGTAAAGTGTAAACAGAGTCCAGATGTGTTCGGGTGTAACTCGCTCAGTCAGAGAGAAATTAAACGATAAAGATTAAAAATAAAAATATAAACGTGTAAAATCACAGACGTCAGATTCTCGTCTGGCGGCAGGTTTAACGTACGGCAGACAGACGGGGTCAAACACAACGACAGAATATTCAGACTCTGACATTTTACTGCTAAACAACTTAATGTCAGCTGTCAATCACTGCCGCTGACACACACACACACACACACACACACACACACACACACACACACACACACACACACACACACACTCTCTCTCTCTCTCTGGATTTATAGACTGTGATGGTGTAGAGCAGAGAGGAGAGCGAGGGAGGAGATAATTAAAGGAGATAATGAGGAGCCCATCATCTCTCTCATCATGTTACAGCAAATGAAAACAGACAACTCCTCCTCTTCCTCCTCCTCCTCCTCCTCCTCCTCCTCCTCCAGCCCAGTATAACACCAAACTGTGTAATACACCCGCCGGTCCACTAGAGGGTGTGACGGTGTTAGTGTCACGTTTTGTCTCGCCTCGGCGTGAACGACTTTCAAAGAGCCCGTCAGGTGACGCGGTTCAGTTGGCGTCTGGTTGGATCCTGACTTTCAGGACGTGGACTCAGCGGAGGAGAGTCGGGACAATGAGGTCTGAAGCGTTTTTCCTACTCGAGTGAAGGCAGTCGAGGTTTATTCAGGCTGTTGTCGGCTATCAGTGACATTTACACAACAACATGTTGATGATCTGTGATGGTGAATCAGTAGGAGAGTTATGTTGTTGTTGGAGGACGGCTGCTTACATTAACACTCTTGTTGCTTGTTGTTACTCAGACGTCTTACTGTCCTGTAAACTCTTAGTTTTGAGTAACTGAACAACGTATCTAATCCCACCAGCACCAGTTAGCTGCTTTGTGTTTGGATATAAACCTTTATCCTGTGATGCTAACGAGCTGCAGTTTCTCTGGTCTATCTACCACTAAACACTAAAGGTTAACATTGGCCTGAACACCTACTAGTATAACAATAATTAATAATGCCGCAGGTCAGGATCAGTAAAAACATACTAACAAACTCAGGTAACGAGACCAGTTTTATTGGGTCTGTCTGTTTCTCAATTGTTCAACGTAAGTGATAGTTGTAGCCCAATCAATCAATCAATCAATCAATCAAGCTATATCTACATGGCACCTTTCAAACAAGTCAAAGGCAATTCAAAGTGCTTTACAAGCGACTGACGTAATGTAGGATGTTAAATATAGATTTAGAGACTAATGCACATCAAAATAATTAAAAAGCAAAAAAAGTTAATAAAACAAAAATAAAAGATGAGTAGTTAAGATAATAAGAGATAAAAAAGATAATACAAGCAGAAATAAATAGATTATAGTAAAACAGTAAAATGTTAATAAAACAGAATAAAATAAATAATAATGATGATAATAAATAAAATAAGTATATAATGATAAAACCATAAAATTATAAAACACTACATAAAAGCCAAACTAAACAAAGACTGGAAGCAGAGGGAAACTGTTAGCCTAGCTTAGCACAAAGACTGGAAGAAGAGGGAACTGTTAGCCTAGCTTAGCACAAAGACTGGAAGCAGAGAGAACTGTTAGCCTAGCTTAGCACAAAGGCTGGAAGCAGAGAGAACTGTTAGCCTAGCTTAGCACAAAGACTGGAAGCAGAGGGAACTGTTAGCATAGCTTAGCACAAAGACTGGGAGCAGAGGGAAACTGTTAGCTTAGCTTAGCACAAAGACTGGAAGCAGAGGGAAACTGTTAGCATAGCTTAGCACAAAGACTGGGAGCAGAGAGAACTGTTAGCCTAGCTTAGCACAAAGACTGGAAGCAGAGGGAACTGTTAGCATAGCTTAGCACAAAGACTGGGAGCAGAGGGAAACTGTTAGCTTAGCTTAGCACAAAGACTGGAAGCAGAGGGAAACTGTTAGCTTAGCTTAGCACAAAGACTGGGAGCAGAGGGAAACTGTTAGCTTAGCTTAGCACAAAGACTGGAAGCAGAGGGAAACTGTTAGCTTAGCTTAGCACAAAGACTGGAAGCAGAGGGAAACTGTTAGCCTAGCTTAGCACAAAGACTGGAAGTGATGTCACTAAACCGGGAATGTTGAGTGTCTGTATTTCAGTCTTCAGACTGTGGGGCTCATTTGCATATTTAATTATCCTCATTAGCATTTGTAATTAAGCGCTGCTCCTCCTGCTGAGCTGCTCCGTCTCTCAGGTTTCATATTACAGCCTGAGGCTCGGACCAATCACACGCTGGCTCTAACTGCAGACCAATCACAGCGCAGCTGAGGAGAGGTCTCACTCTGACAAAGTTTTAGTTGATTCTCGTTAAGTCCTGGTCCTCGTTAAGACAGATTCTCATTAAGTCTTTTCTCATTAAGACTCAGCTGATGGACAGAAGCAGAAAACTGGGATGAAAAGAAAATTTAAAAAATGTCAAAGTTTAATCTACTGCAGAGAGAAAGAAGAGAAGAAGAAAAGAAGAGAAGAAGAAAAGAGCATCAGACCTTCACAGAAAGTGACATCAGAGTGATATTTACTTCATTTTCCTTCCAGTGCTGTCTTTCTTTCTTTCTTTCTTTCTTTCTTTCTTCCATCTCTGTGATCAACAGCTTCTCTCCTGCTGTATTCACAGCAAAAACGTTAATCTGTTGTCAGAAGTTACAGAGACTGAAACAGCAACACACACACACGCACATATACACACACACACACACACACACACACACACACACATACACACACACACACGCACACACACACACACACACATACACACACACACACGCACACACACACACACACACACACGCACACACACACACACACACGAGCTGAAGGTAAAGTCAACGACATCATCAGAGGGGTTTTTTGGATTTGGTTGTTGTTCGTTGACAGACAGGTGATGCTGTCGCCGTGGCGACCGCTCTGTGTTCGTCCTCTGTGTTTCTCTTTGAGCTGAACGTCTCGTTAACAGACGCCTCGTTAAGAGCTTGTTAACAGAAACATAAACAAACAACAAAACACTACATGTAAACATGCAGCTGTCACTCAAACTGTGTGTGTGTGTTTATGTGTGTGTTTATGTGTGTGTGTGTGTGTGTGTGTGTGTGTGTGTGTGTGTGTGTGAGAGAGAGACCTCTGTAGATAATTAGGCCATCTGATGCAATGTAATTCTGTAACCTGAAATACCAACAGTGTGTGTGTGTGTGTGTGTGTGTGTGTGTGTGTGTGTGTATGTGTGTGTGTGTGTGTGTGTGTGTGTGTAGTGAGGACATCTTGTCTGGACCTTCAGGTGTGTGTTTGAGGGTTCAGACCTGGTTTTATGGTTCAGTTTGGGGTCATCGAGGGTCCTCACAAGGATAGAAGTGAGTGTGTTTGTGTGTAAAGAGCGGCAGTAAAAAACACACACGTTTCTTTTTAAAAAACGTTAATCAATAGCGATCCGCTGCTACCGGCATCGCTTACTGACGATCGATACTCACACACACACACACACACACACACACACACACACACACACACACACTGAAGGACACACCTGTTAAATACCAATTAGAGGGAGCAGATTTATCTCCTCCTCGCTGAGTCTCTGTCAGTGTTTCTGTTCTCTCTGCTTTTCTTCATTATTGAAAGTGACGGAACAAAGACGGGAAAAAAAAAAAGAGGAAAAGGATGAATCAGGAGGCTCTGACATGAAGAGGAGAGGAGGAGGAGGAGAGGAGGAGGTGAAGAGGAGGTGAAGAGGAGGAGCAGGCTGTCAGGTTAAAAGAGGAGAAAAGAGATTTTGGTTGTAAAGTCTGTGTGTCTCCATCAGAGCGTCTGATGTCTAATGATGAACAAGACGATCAATACGTCACCCTCACCTTCACACACACGCACACGCACGCACACTCACACACGCACTCACACGCACGCACACTCACACACGCACACACGCACTCACACGCACGCACACTCACACACACTCACACACACACACACTCACGCACACACACAGATAGAAAGAAGACGTGACGAACAGAGCGACAGTCAGAGCTGAAGCCATGGAAACGTGACATCACATCCTGCTGATTGGACAACCAGCTGACATCACAGCTTCCTGTGTCAGTTTGTACAGACGCGTAGTGAACGCCGCCCGAGAGAAACGTCCGCCGCCGTGTTCGGTGTCTCCGGCGGTGGCGGAAGCTTCACGGACCTTTAAGTCACATGTTTCCTGTATGACATCATTTATTCACTAAATCAGTTTCATTCTGCTTTTAGCCACACGTCAACGTTCCCGCTTCAACTTTCCAATGTTTCCACTGACATCCCAGTTCAGCTCGTTGTCCCACTGAGGGAAAGATAAACAACGACGATACACACAAACAACAATAAAATCAATAAAGCACCGGGTTTGTGCTATGATGCTAACAATTAGCCATAAATAAGGGAAACACACCTGATCTCACCAAAACACTAAATGTAGTGAATTTCAGGTGCTACGCTTTTATTTTGAAATAATATTTCCTTTTCCTCGTTAACCAATCAGTGACGCCTCGCAGTTCTGTTTACAGCAGGTTGAACTAACGTAACAGGATATATATATATATATATATATATATATATATATATATATATTATATATATATATACACACACACATATATATATATATATATATATATATATATATATATATATTGTGTGTGTGTGTGTGTATATATGTATATATATATATATATATATATACATATATACACATATATATATATATATATATATATGTGTGTGTGTGCATATATATATATATATATATATATATATATATATATATATACAGCTGCAACACTGAACACAAAAACAAATGTTAAAGCAGGGAAGTAACTGATACTATAAAATACTTTCAGTAGAAGACGTGAAATAGTTTCAGTTCTTCTAATGTTTTTTAAATGTTTGTCTCTTCCTGCGATGATTCTTATTTTATTTGATTAATCTTTAAGCTTCAGTTATTTTAGTTTTCATCTTTGTTTCCTCACAACAGTATGGATGGAAATATAGTGAACAACGTTTGGAGCCCAGTATCAGTATCTGTATCAGTATCAGTATCAGTATCTGTATTTGTTGAGGCAGCAAAATTATTTGTATTTGTATTTGAATAAAAGTGGAGAGAGGCCTAAAAATACTGTTTTTGTTTTTATTACGCTGTTTTTAGAGAATGAAAGTGTCAGTAGCTCCAGAAGTGACGTTTATATTAGGATGTGCGTCATGTAGCGGGTGGATGAGACGTCACAGCGGAGCAGAGGAGCGATAGTGATGTCACCGACCTGCACGCTGGTATTTGACTTTTTTTTTTCCTTCTAGAAAACAAATAATTTCTAAAATATTTGTAAGAAACCTCACTGTTTGCACTTTGCAGAATAACGTATTTGTATTCGGGCGCATCCCCTGATGTCTGAGGTTTGAGTATAAAAACTTCCTGCCTCTCAGCAGCTTCTGCACATCCGGACGGAGACTCAAACACATACATGAGCTCTTTTATTCCATCAGCTTTTCCTGCAAAAACAAACAGCTTTAAAGTGTGCGTGATGCGTTTAAACGTTATAAAGATAACGTGTGGAAGCTGCAGGTTGTGTTTGAGCAGCAGATGGTGTGTTCAGGGTCACACTTCTCTCCTCTCTCTCTCTCCGTGACTGTTTCCCAGGAAGAAAAAAAAAAAAATATGCAGCTACACTTCATCTCTCCATTGACTCCCATGCATTCATACATTTAACATTTAGCTGGCCGGGGCCCTCTGGGGGCCCCCAAACATTATTCTGCTGTCAGTCACCCTGAAACACGGCCAGTAATGAGATTCCATCCAAAACCAACCTGCAGCATGAGAGGGAAATCACACCTACGCCCCCGCTAAATGATTGACAGCACGTCGTCCTCCCATAATCCCACGCTGCAGACACCAGAGACGCTCGCAGACAGGAGATTGTACCCCTCCGACAAAAAAAAGAAAAAAAATATTCTCACATCTGGTATTCAGAGCGTGAATAGATGAGAGCCGGTCCCATCAGCATCATCAACTACAAACAGCAGATCAAATCTCACCGCGCTGCAGTTTAAAGATGATTCTGTTCTTCATCGCTAGACGTTAAACTGACTGAGATCGTCTCCGTCAGACGTTCTCACACTTCAACGCGTCACCGTTGACCCTCAAAGGGCTTCAGGCTTCCCACCAGAGAACAAAGAACCTGAACCATGAGACCAGCGGGGCTCAACCTGCGGGGACGGGACCCTTCAGGAGGCCGCGAGGGAGGCTAGAAAGCAGCTCTAACCCCCCCGACACACACACACAGACACACACACACACACACACACACACAGACACACACACAGACACACACACAGACACACACACACACACACACACACACACACACACACACACAGACACACACACAGACACACACACACACACACACAGACACACACACACACACACACACACACAGACACACACACACAGACACACACACACACACACACACACACACACACACACACAGACACACACACAGACACACACACACACACAGACACACACACACACAGCCTGTTTCCTGCAGTGAAATTCATTCAGAACGTCGACTACGACTCCCAGCATGCATTTCGGCATCAACACGAAGATGAAACAAATCTAACGATCTGCAGTTCAGTAACCGTGGCGACGTGTGTCGTTTCACGAAGTTAACGACGAATCATTTTTGAATTCGCTGCAGCTCCGACTGACTCCGTGGCAACAGCCGCTGAGGCTCATGGGTATCGTAGTATTTCACACAGATACTGACGTCGGTTTGAGTGACAGCTGCCGTCTAGCGGCCGTAGTGACTGTGAGGCGGAGCGGCGGTGACGTTTATATATGTGGACGGAAGGAGGAAGAGGAGGGAGGCTTTAACTTAACAGGAGACGCTCTTCGTTTCCTGTTTCCTGTTTCCAACCGAGAGTTGGGACAGTTTTTTTAAAACACGTAAATACGATCGTCTCCTAACCTTTGACCCCGTGGTTATTATCAGCTGTGTTTCCATCTAATGTCAAGTGGCTGTAATAAACAGAGTAGAAGAACAGTTGTTATTGTGTTTCATGTTCATGCTGTTGTTGCTACTAACAACCATGATTTCATGGGAACATCCAGGAAGTCATGTGACTCCTCAGACGAGCGTAAAAACTTTTTTTTTGTTGTTTCATCAAAACTTTTCTAATTCGATTCTTCAAAATGTCGACGGTGATGGAAACACGGCTGTCGTCGCCATGACGACGACGCAGGTGTCACAGAGTGATCGTTGAGATAAAACATGTTTTTATATATGTGGAGTGGAGGAAGATCATGTGACACGATGAAAAGCTCCTGAAAACAGTTTATTGATTATTATCAGACGTGACGTGTGCATAAATAATTAAGTAAATAAATAAATAAATAAATAAATAAAGTCCAGTTTTATGACAGTAATTAATTATTATATGATATCAGTGATGTTTATCAGTTGAAGTGATGACGGCGGTTTGATATGAAAGCGCAGCAGACGGAGTGTTTGTGCTCAGCAGCAGCAGCAGCAGCGTCTGACCCTGACATGTTTCCTGTTCACTGGACGCCGCCCCACAAAAACACAGGAGACCTTCCCATCATGCATTTCAGCAGGCAGAGGGGAGAAAAAAAAAAAAAAGGAGCCGCTGTAATATCACCACTTCTCTTTTCAAAAAGGCTGCCGCAGTCACATCCATCCCTCCATCCATCCCCCCCCCCTTCCTCCTCCTCCTCCTCCTCCTCCTCCTCCCCCACTCACAGCCTCAGAGAAGAGAGAGAAGGAGGGAAAAAAGGGGGGAGGGAGGAATGAGATTAATACTCAGGGGGAGGACGAGAGGAGAGGAGGAGGAGGAGGAGGGGGAGGTGAAAAGAGGAGAGGAGAGCGTATGATTCCTCCTGGGAGAGCAGAGGGGGAGGAGGAGGAGGAGGAGGAGGAGGAGGAGGAGGAGGAGGAGGAGGAGGAGGAGGAGGAGGAGGAGGAAGGTGGTGCTTTTACTCAGACTAGACTCTTTATGAATTATGTTCGTTTCCTCTGGATTCACGTTCAGTAAACTTTCAACCATCGCAGAGACAAATATAATCACAACACCGTAAATCACCAGCGTCTGCTGACGGTTCACGCTGGAAAGTTCTCACAACTATTGTAGAGATTAATTAAATTAGTGTTAATTATTTGCTGATTTAACGAGCTGAGAGAGAGA
>NC_058125.1:27288096-27425596 GCF_914725855.1 Thunnus albacares | reverse complement strand
TGGCGGTGAGATATGAAGCCTCGTTCTAAGGTAACGAAAAACACAACGGTTCTTATTTTCAGGTGATTAAACACTAACGAGAACAGTTAATTCTACACACTGCATCTTTAAAAGACGCAGAGACTGAAAGGGTTAAATGTTAAACACGTCGTCTTTTATCCGCCGTCCACGGAGAAGCTGCTGCTCGGTTTGAAACGTCAGAAATGTTCGGAGAGGAGACGACGGTCGGCTCAGGAAACGTCTCAGGAGAGAAGAAGAAGAGTGCTTCCTGACAGCTCTCTCATTGGTCCATCACCGGATCGACATCATCGTCAGTATATACGACTCATCAGGTGATCGATAATCGATATCTCACCTGTTTGGTCATGGAGTCGATGAGTCGGACGTACAGATCCTGCTCCGTCCTCACTCCTGCACACACACACAATATTAATATTAATATTATTATTATTGTTGTTTCAGTTCTAATCAGCCGGGAGGTGCTGAGCAGTAAAACAAGCGAACCCACCGTTACTGTAGAGCAGCTGCAGCTTGTAATGAATCCCGTTGTTGGTTTTCTCTCCGCTCGGCTCCTGAACACAAAAACACAAATCAAACAAACCACTTCCTCTAACCCCGCCCGGCCCCGGGTGGAGACAGGATTCAAACGGTTATGAACCTTTAGCATGTTGGGGTGCGTTTGGTTTCCACCTGCTGTCAGGCTGCTGTGGGCTGTTTTTAGTGTGGAAACATCCGTCAGCTTTGTTTGACAGTTTAATAGCGAAGGTGCGTTTGGTTTCTATCTCTGTTCAGAAGCTGTGGTCGGTGGTGATCGTGTAGAGGGTGTGTTTGTTTTTGGAGTTTCTCACCTTCTCTTTCTCCACGAAGTCGACGTAAGCGGTGCGTTCGATCTCGACCGGCTGACCCTGCCGGTCGTAGAGCGCCAACACGAAGTGGAAGAAGTTGGATTTCCTCAGATTGGACGGAGGCTGCTTCTCAAAGTGAGCTCGAGCTAACCCCACCCCGCTGAGAGACGGAGAGACAGACGGCTGGTCAGAGGGTTGGACAGAACAAACTGACACAAATACACAGCAGACACATTAATGACCTGAAGAGAAACATCTGAATATAAATCATCTATAAACTATAACAACCAACATTTCAAAACTTTCAAATTATTCCATAAAGTCCAACATTAAGAGCTCAGACTGCAGCTTATTATCGTGTTCTTCGAGTTAAATGAATAAATAAATGTGTGAAATTGAAACTTCAGACGAATCAACGTTAAAGCTGCAACTAACCATTATTTTTATTATCAAATAACCTGATTGATTAATTTCTCAATGAATCAATTAATCGTTAATTTGTTTTGTTCGACTAACAGTCAGAAACCTTCAGATCAGATTCACAGCTGAGGAGCTGAAAACTAGATTAAGATTAAAAATGATGATTGATTTTCTGTCGATCGACTAATCAATTAATCGTTTGCAGTTCTGATGTGAATCCACTGAGACAAAAAAATAAAACTAATTGATGTGAGTTGTTGTTACAATTTTCACAAATAAGTGAAACTTTACAGACGTTCAAAGACAAAAGAAAATTAACAAATAACTAAAATTTACTTTGTCTTGAGTCCAAAAAAATGAAACATTTACAAAATAAAAACAAGAAAACAGAAACTGAAACTCATTAAAATCACAAAAAAAACAACAAGAACATTTTTCTGATTTCACACAAACTGTGAAGTCAAATGAAATTAAATCCTTCATGTGTGGAAGCAGAGGAGGAGGATAAATCAAACGCACCTCAGAGAGAGAAACTGACTCTCAACAAGCAAACATGTGATTCTGACATGTTTAAGTCATGAAAACACACATCACATATCACACGTTTCCTCCGAAGATCAAACATTTAATCACACATGAAGAAGAAGCGACTTCTCTTCATTTTGACCTCCACGTTTCCTCCCGTCGTCGACGGTAACGGGAGGTCATAATTCAGAGAGGTGAAGGAAATATTGATAAAAAGCTTTGACAT
Source organism: Thunnus albacares (assembly GCF_914725855.1). Taxonomy (NCBI): domain Eukaryota; kingdom Metazoa; phylum Chordata; class Actinopteri; order Scombriformes; family Scombridae; genus Thunnus; species Thunnus albacares. Next base: position 27,423,580 of record NC_058125.1, on the reverse strand, counting down.
GAAGCTTCAGGCTTTAACCTCCACATGAATGAATCATGTTAAACAACAACGTTTACACTCTGGAGGGAATATTAAAGATTTCACATTTATAAATATTCAAACTGCAGCTTTGACCTCCGAAAACATTAAAACATTAAAATCACTGAAATCTTTTTATGTTTCTACATTTATAACAAAAAGGACAGAAAGTGAAGCTTCCTGCTGAAGATTATATTTATATTTCATATAATAATAAAATAAAATCATCTGAAACAGATTTAATGTTAATATGAATAAAGCAGCTTCACCGTCATATATTTATATTATTATATTAATAAAAACTGTTTTATATATATGTGATAAACTGATAATATAATAATAATAATAATAAACTATAATTAATATAAAACAGCTGCTTCATATTTAACTATTTTACATGTGAAAAAAAGTCAAATTCATGTTTTTTATGATCAGTTTTGATATTTATATATATTTGATATTTCAGTCTCTTTATGATCAGTTTTATATTCAGCTTCATAAAATAAAACTATTTAAAATATGAAGTTTGATTCAGAGTGACGACGTCTCGTTATGAGAATATTTATATTTTACGTTTGTTTAAATGTGAGTCGTTAAGTTTTGATGTGAATCTGCTGCTTCATCATCATCTTCATCACATTAACTTTTTATCACAACCTTTGATTTTTAAATGTTAATATTAATAATAAATATAATAATAATAAATGATGTGACGTCGTTATCATGTAGATTTATAATCATTTATAAACGTGAACGACTTTCTGCTCATTGAAATGATCTTCATCATCACTGTTAAAATCACATTTATATGTTTCATTAGAATCATTTTAATGCTGTTAAATAATAAATAATAATAATAATAATAATAAATAAACATTTGTGTTTTTAGTTATAAAATCAGCTGAAATAAATAAATCCTGAACGTTCAGATTAATAAATGTTTAGTTTCAGGTTGAGACGAATAAATAAATCTGAAATATTAATTTAACTTAAATGAATAAAAATGTTTTAAACAGAAACTGTTTTTTTTACTTGAATCTTCGTCTCTGAAGAATCAAACTCAGGAAACATTAAAACATTAAACAGACATCAGACGTCGTGTCTGTTTTGATCCTTTTTTTTTTTTTTTTCTGAAGTGATTTTCTGTCGACTCGGATCATCATCATCATCATCATCATCATCATCATCATCAGCTGCTGCTCAGCGACGTCTCGGAGAGAAAAATCTTCCTCTTCATCTCTAAAATAAAACGTCTTCAGATATCATCATAAACCTTCAACTAAACATCTCAATAAATATTCTTTATTATTTACTTTTCACTCTTATTAAAGCTTCTGTTTTTATTTTCTTTCCGTCTGATTTGATTTTTTTTCCTTTAAGATGCAAAAATTTAAACCCTGAAAATCTGAAATATCAGAAAATTATCAGAAATATTTTATTTGTTTTTCCTGTTTAGATTAAATTTACTTTTGCAGGAATTTAAATGTTCCTGCAGCAGAAACATTGAACCTTTTAAAGCGTCTCTCCGTCTCGTCTGACCCTTCCTGCCGAGCGGCTGTTTGTCCGTTGGGACTACAGCTCCCAGAATCCCTCTGGGGGGGGGGCGGCGGCGGGCGGTGAGTTTTTACCTCTGAGCGGCCGTGTTGGCGTCCACCACGCCGGCCGAGTGCATCCAGGAGCGAACGGCCAGCGGCTCCTCCTTCATGCTGGCCGTGGCCCCGCGGGGCAGGTTGTCCTGGATCCCAAACATCTCCAGAGTCTCACCGACACACCGACACACACGCCTCCTCCGACCCACGCCACCGCCGCCGACACCGCACGACCACGCAAACAACACGGGGAGCAGCAGGAGAAGAAGAAGAATAAAACAGGAACGAAGAAAAGTCCAGCAGATAAAAAAAAAACTCAGCTGCACAGGAAGGACGGAGACTCCTCTTCTTCTTCTTCTTCTTCTTCTTCTTCTTTTCTTCACAAATATCGAAACACTCCGAAGTCTGAAACCAGCCGCATGACGAGGACGAAGAAAAGAAGAAGAAAAAAGCAGAGATTTGTGCAGAAGGAAGTTTTATTCGTCTGCACAACTTTTTGTCTCTTTTTGAGATTTAATTCAACTTTTAAAGAAGAAGAAGAAGAAAAACAGTTTTTTCTTCTTCTGAGAGTTTTTACAAAAGGATTTTTAAAATATTCTCAGTCGTCGCCGTCATGGTGAAAAAAAAAAGAAACAGAGAAAGAAAGAAAGACAAAAAAAAGAAAAAAAGACAGAAAGAAAGAAAGAAATGAGGAGGAGAGAAAAAAGGGGAAAAGAAAAATAAAATCCTCAGAGGACGAGAAATCTGGGGAACAGAGCGGCGGTCCGGACGGCGAATCGAGCGCGAGCAAAGTGTCTTTTTTCTTTTCCCCAAAGAGGAGAGGAGGAGAGACGGAGGGCCGATGATGGAGGGATGAGGAGGAGCGGAGGAGGAGGAGAAACTCTCAGCCCTGCGGCCCCACAGGACTGGACGCCAAAACCCAAAAAACCCCACGGGTCTTCCTCCGAGCCGCTGACGACATCACAGCGGGGGGGCGGGGCCTGACCTTATAAGGAGAGGAGAGGTGAAGAGTGTGTGTGTGTGTGTGTGTGTGTGTGTGTGAGAGAGAGAGATAAAGAGAGAGAGAGGGAGGAGGGAGGAGGGGGGGAGGGGGCAGGCACTCGAACCGACCAACCAGAGAGAGGCAGAGAGAGAGAGAGAGAGAGAGAGAGAGAGAGAGAGAGAGAGAGAGAGAGAGAGCTCTCTGTCTCTCCCCCAGTAAAAACCAGAATGTGAACTGGTCTCTTCTGTTTCCACTTCCAGGATTTATTAAAAGGATGCTGCTGGGAAGCCGGTGAGGGATCCTCACACACACTCACAGTTACTCACGACAAGCAGACAGACGTGTTAACGAGCCGACGGCGAGAGAGAGAGAGAGGCGTCTGTTTCCCGTCATGTGACCGACGACTCGACGCGGCAAAATTTAACTTTATTAAAAACATTTTCTGAAACACAAACGTGAGAAACAGAAAATATTTACTTCATGATTCATTATTATGAACAAATAACGAAGTCAACAAACACGTCTTTAAACCTTCTCCGCTGTTGATGTTTTGGCCTCCAGAGGGCGCCGCCGTTGTGATGTCAACGACAGATCCGGCGCCCTCGTGTGTCCAATCAGAGAACAGTTTTGACATGTGGTTGCAGAGATTCTGTCCTTTAATCTCAACAGAATCAGAGATAAATAAATCTATAACTTCAGGTTCTGTTCGTCTCATCGATCAGATTCACGTGAATCATCTGCAGCTGTTTAAACGCAACGTTTTCTACGTTACAGTCCATGATGTGAGGAAGAGGAACGGGGACGGGGGGGGGTGAAGGCCTCCGAGGCTCCGAGGGGTGGACCGAGCCCGGACTGGAGGAGGAGGAGGAGGAGGAGGAGGAGGAAGGAGAGGAAACCAGTTTAAACAGAGAAGAAGAGTTTGTGTTTCATCGGCTGCAGAGAAAAAAAAAAAACCGAGAGGACGAAGAGGAGAGGAAGAGGAGGGAAATTCATTCATTCATTTATTTATTTATTAAGCAACAAAATTCAAACTGAAAGAAAAACGAGGAGAAAAAGAAGAAGAAGAAGAAGAAGAAGAAGAAGAAGAAGAAGAAGAAGAAGAAGGAGGAGGAGGTGAGTTCATGTCCTGAAGACTTTTTTTATTCTCCTGAATTTTTTTTTTTTTTTTTTTTTAAAAACCCAAAAAATTCACTTTTAACAGCTGCAGAAAAACTGATGCGACCGCCTGAAGACGTCAATCAATACCTGATCAATACACCGAGCCGCTCTCTAATAATAATAATAATAATAATAATAATAATAATAACAATAATAATAATAATAATATTGATAATAAACTCTGCAGGTTTTTTGTCTGTAATAAAAAGCTGATAATTCAATTTAAATGGACGAATAAATGAGCCGTCTGAGGAGGAAACGCTGGAGGGGAGGGGGGTGGGTGATGGGGGGGGTGATGGGGGGGTCGGGGGGGCAATCTGGTTTCCAAATGAGGCTCCGTTCTTTCGGGACAAATCCCCGACCTGCAGAGAGGAGGAGGAGGAGGAGGAGGAGGAGGAGGAGGAAGGAGGTTTTTCTCTTCTTCTACTTTCAGTTAAAAGACGTTTTTTTATTTATTTTATTGCAACATTTCATTCACATCTTTTTTATTTTAATTTTATTTTAAAATATGTTTTAATTTTCTTCTTCGTTTTTTTATTATTTTTCTATTTTAAAATTAAAACATCAAATCTTCAAATTCTGAGTTTCAAAAAGCTTTAAAACAACATATTGATCTTTATATTAGATTTAACTTCTATATGTAAAATATATTTGTGCTGAAGAAAACTGTGTTTTATTTTGTTTCAGAACAAAAAGACACAAACACTCAGTTCAACTGATCAATGAATCAATGCTGCTGATCAATACTGTTTCTGATCAGGAAGAAAAACAACAAAATGATGAAACACCGAGTGAAAAATGTTAAAGAGTCAAAATTACATTTTATGTCCAGAATCAAAAAAAAAACAAGAGAAGAAGAAAAACAAACCTGATTCAGTGTTTTTATGATTTGATCTCATTTACATGAAGAAGAAGAAACTCGGTTACGTCCGTCAGGTGATGAATTATCCTGCTTTAGTTTTCACACGTTTCCATGCCGACGTACGTTTATTATTTTATTATTATTGCGTCTGTTCTTCCTCCTCCTCCTCCTCCTCGCCTGCAGATTCAATTTACACCTTTAAACATTTAGTTTAAACTGTGAGACGGTTTTTATGAGTCGAGACGTTTCGTTTGTTTGATCACTTCAGTTCAAAGATGATCAATCAATTATCAATCAATTAGATTCACTTTAAATTCATTGTCTTCTTTTCTGCTTGTTTGTTTCTTTTTAATTTAGTTTTTAAATTATAAACATAAAAACATTTTTCTCTCTCTTGTGATTTTTAAATGTAAATAAATTACAGAATTAATTTTATTGTATTTATTTATTTATTTATTTATTTATTGATTTGATTTGGTTTGATTGGCTGAATTTACAGCCTGAAACCGTCCAATCAGCAGCAGACGGACGACGAACAAAAGAACAAATTATTATGAAATTAAACTATTTTACATCATGTCAATAACAACAATAAAAACAACAATAAAAACAATAAAAATCATCTTTAATTGAATTATTGTTGCGTTTTCACTGCAGTTTATCATCTGATTTACTGTGTGTGTGTGTGTGAAGCCCTCCTGCTCTTTATTGTGTGTGAAGTGTTTCCTTTTGTGTGTGTGTGTGTGTGTGACGGTGCGAGCAGGCGACACACACACACACACACACACACACACACACACACACACACACACACACACACATTTGCATTTAAATAGCGACATCAACCGGCGTTCACGGTGGCACACCGGCGGGTTTCCCAGATGTCACGGCAAAGTCAGATGGGCCAGCTGTCACACACACACACACACACACACACACACACACACACACGGCTGACTCGGTAAAAAACATTCATTCAGTCAGTCACCCGCTTTAAACTACAGCAGCGTTTAAGCAAAACACACAGTCAGTGTATTAATCTGTGTGTGTGTGTGTGTGTGTTTGTGTGTTTGTGTGTGTGTTTGTGTGTGTGTGTTTGTGTGTGTGTGTGTGTGTGTGTGTGTGTGTGTGTGTGTGTGTGTTTGTGTGTGTGTGTGTGTGTGTGTGTGTGTGCAACATAAATCGTCTCTAACTGATGATATAGAAAACCTTCATCTTCTCTCGTCTTCACCATCAGACCGACATCGAACCAACAATTGCATAACGTACAAACTCTGACATCATCACCTCTGACATCATCACCTCTGACGTCATCACCTCTGACGTCATCCGTCCATCATCTTAAATTGTCCTAATGACATCATCTTCATCCTACATCTAAAGTTAAAGTTAAAAACTTCCATCTTAAAATCACGTTACTGTCTGAGCCAAAACCTTCATCGTCTCAGACCTTCATCATCTCAGACCTTCATCATCTCAGACCTTCATCATCTCAGACCTTCATCATTTCAAACCTACATCATCTCCTCTAATATCAATCATCTTGTCTGTGAGCCGACATCATCTAAAAACATGTTTCTAACATAAACGTAGCACATAAAGTAAAGAAATGTGTGTTTGGTAGATTATTTCTTTGTTGTAACGAAGCTTCTTGGTAATAAATCTTATACTGTTGGAAATCCTGTTTATTTCCCTTTTAAATGGAGCCACATTTGTAAGGAACATGCATTTGTGGGATGAGCAGCAGAGCTGAGTATGTGGGTTGCGCCCATGAAAAATTTGCCAAATCTTCTCTGCCAATGCCAAACAGCTTATTCTGCCGTTGACTCTTGTTTGGTGTTTGGTGGATTGGATGATTGAAGTTTGAAGAAACAAGACATATTGGCAATTTAACAATTTATTAATCTAACAAACAGGAGCCTCAGTAGCGTGTGGAAGAACCATACACAGCCACAACAGCCTGGCACCTCCTCCTCATGCTGGTCACCAACCTGGTCACACTCTGCTGTGGGATGGCGTCCCATTCTTCAACCAGCATTTGTCACAAGTCAGCCGACGTGGTTGTGTTGGTCACTCTGGCACGAACAGCACGCCCAAGCTGATCCCACAAGTGTTCAATGGGGTTGAGGTCAGGACTGCCGGCAGGCCGTTCCATCCTCTCCACTCTGGAGGTAGTCTCTGATGAACCCCGCTCTGTGGGGGCGAACGTTGTCATCTTGGAGGATAGAGTTCGGTCCTGTGGAGATATGGGATTGCCACTGGTTGCAGAATCTCATCTCCATATCTCTCTGCATTGAGATTACCTCCAATGATGACGAGCCTCGTTTTTCCAGTGAGGGAAAAACAGCATAGCGTTCTCCGCGTCTTCTCCGCACTTTGACCCTAAGATTCATCTGCCACAGACAGAATCTGGACTCATTGCTGAACATAACGTTCTTCCACATGTTCAGGTTCCAGTGCAAACGGGCCTGATGGTGAAGGGCGGTCATGGCAGCCGGAGATTGGCTCCGTGCAGTCTGTTCCAGATCGTCTGGGCAGAGAGCCGTCGGCCATATCGTCCTGCAAACCTTGACTGCAAATCTGTAGAGGACAGCCTACGGTACCTCAGTGCTGACAGGGTGAGGAGACGGTCTTCTTGGGTCTCTGACATCCCCCGTTATAAAGAACTTGGCCTTCACTTTGGAGATGGTACTAGGGCTCACTCCAAATAATGCCGCAACTTGGTTTTATGGAACACCAGCTTGAAGTCGCCCTATGGCACGGGTTCTATCCAGATCAGTCAAACCTGGTATGCTGATTCTTGGAGCAGACACCTACTGACCCCTGTAGCAGGGCCCAAGCTCACAGGTGCCTGATCGGCAGCACCTGGGGGTACCAGAAACTCGAAACAAGAGTCCATAGCAACAGCAAAATAAGCTGTTTGGCATCGGCAGAGAAGATTTGGCAAATTTTTCATGGGCGCAACCCACATACTCAGCTCTGCTGCTCATCCTGCGTGTTCCTTACAAATGTGGCTCCATTTAAAAGAGAAATAATCTACCAAACACACATTTCCTTACTTTTTGTGCTGTTTATATCATCTCTGAATCAACCTAAACACAACCTTCATCATGTCAGACCTTCATCATCACATCATCATTAATCACTTCATATTTATCCTACATCAATAAATCATATTAAATATATATTATTAAACATACAGAGAGTCAATTTTAAATCCCAAACATCTCAGACCTGAATATAAATATTGAATGATGTCATTTCTGACCTGTTATCTTAAACTTCAACCTGCAACACATCAGTTCTTCATCACGCAGGTCGTCTCCTCTTCCTCACGTCTTATTTTTAACCTACATCCTCCTTACCTGAGAGTTTCAGAGTCTTTTTTTATCTAATCTAATCCTAATTTTTTAATCTAGTCTAATGGCTCAAAAATATTTCAGATGAAAAAATGTTTTTTTGTTTTTTGGAAACAATTTATTGATAAATGTCTGATGTTTTCAGTTTTAATTGTTGTATTTCTGTATTTTAAAATTTGCTATAATATTATTTCATCATGTTGATCAGTTGCTTTCATGCTGATGTTAAAGTAATAATAAAATAAAACATCTGTTAACTCACCATATGCAGTATTATTAACTGGGTTTCCGTGGCGACCTTCCACAAGCGGCACAGTTACTGACACGTTTTCCATCAGCCAGCACAGTGATTGGTCCGCCAGAGACGGTAGGCGGAGCTACCTGCAGCTCACCTGCCCGTGACTGACGACACCCCGGCGACACTGTGGAACTCTGGGAGGTGAAGTCCAAAACCCCACACCTGCAGTTACCGCTGATCACCAGAGGGGGAGATTAGAGGTTGTTCCTTTAAACACGTCAAACTGTTTGTCTGAAATAAATCATATTATTAATAAATCATATTATTAATAAATCATGTCTACATTAACTCATCTGACACAAATCAGATTAAATTACAGTTTAATTACAAACATTTAAGATCCAACAAGTTAGAAATCAATAAAGATTTAAATTGTTTAAATATGAAATCAATTTTTTTTAATCAAGATTTATGTACAAATGTGTTTAAATATAAAAATTAATGTGTTTCTAAATCAACTGACTCCTGTTTTTATTCTATTTATTTTTGTTTTGTTTTATTTGATGCATTTCCTGCTGAACTCGAAGCTTTTTACTGTCTTTCATTCTGTTTTTTTGTCTCCTTTCACTCCGTTTGATTCTATTTGACTCGACTGCAGCGACAGTCAGTCAGACAGCCGCAAACAAAAAGAAGAAAAACAGACCAGAAGCCAGAAAAATGAAAATAAAACGAGAGGAAACAAAAGCGCTCGACCTTCAGCTGGAAACAGAAAAACACTTTCAGATTCTCTGTGTGTGTGTGTGTGTGTGTGTGTGTGTGTGTGTGTGTGTGTGTGTGTGTGTGTTGCAGAGGGATTTCCAGTCGTCCCAGTTCAGGGAATTCCCTCCGTCCCAGCAGAGAGAGTCGGCGAGCGAGGAAAGAGCGACACCAAGAGGAAACAGAGAGAGAGAGAGAGATCAGCATCTTTAGCTCTGATCAATGATGCTGATTTATTTGCTTCTCTGGACACATTTTGTAGCTTTTTGTTTGTAAATAAAGATATTTATGAAGATTTAAACATCTGAGCAGAAACATAAAAACTCAAATGAATAAAAAATAATAATAAATACATTTTAATCTACAGAACAGAATTTAAACTCTTTTATCTTTGATTGATTTTTAGGACGATGTTAACGAGTTAATCAATCAGGTGATATTTCACAATATACTGATAACAGATATTATATTAATTATGCACATGATTAAATGTTTTTAACACATTTAAAAAAGACAAACGTGGTTTATTTTTGTTCTTGCTGAGAACAAAAGAGACAAACATGAGTCAGTGAATCAAATCAATCAATCAATCAATGCTGCTGATCAATACGTCTCTTCTCTCTCTTGACTGTGTGTTTCTGTCACTTCTGGTTTTATTCAGGAAGAAAAAACAACTAAATACTGAGAACAAACATCATCAGGCGTCTCAGAGTCTCTTTGTTCTGTCTGGAAACGTTTCACAAAGAATCAATCAGACTGATCGATCAGTCGACTGAGCGATCAGTCGACTGATCGATCAGTTGTCAACTATTAAATTGATCAACAACTGTTTTGACAATCGATTAATCATTTTGAGTCAGTTTCTCTGTTTCCAGCTTGTTAAACGTCTCTCTGACGGATGATGTCATCTCTCTGATGACATCATCTTCAGGAAACATTTTATAAACCAAACAACTAATCAATGAATCCAGACAACAATCAATAGATGAATCAATAATGAAACTGATGGTTAGTTGCAGCTCTAGAATCAGCTGTAAGACAACAATCTCATTATGTCGATAACGACTTTGTCTCGTTTACATTATTCGTTATAAAACTGTTGCTGCTTTGCCCTCAGTCTCGTCTGCAAGGAGGAAATTAAATATTAACTTGATTATCAATCAGAATCTTTGATCTGTTTTTGTTCTTCTGAACTGTGAAGAAACATTTCATTATATTTTGTATTTTAAAAAAAGTGCTTCAGAAAGATTCTGATGGTTATTTTTATTCATTTATTAATTATTATTATTATTTATTATTAGTTTTATTCAGATCTTCACTCGGTGAGTTTAGACGTATATAAACCAAAAACAGGAGTCAAAGTGAGGAAAAGTAAAATGTTGCTTCCTGTCAACACAGAAAATGTGGCAAGAAGAAGAAGAAGAAGAAGAAGAAGAAGAAGAAGAAGAAGAAAAGAAGAAGAAAAAGAAGAAGAAGAAGAAGAAGAAAAGAAGAAAAGAAGAAAAGAAGAAGGAGGAGAAAAAGAAGAAGAAGGAGAAGAAGAAGAAGAAGAAGAAGAAGAAGAAGAAGAGAAGAAGAAAAGAAGAAAAGAAGAAGGAGGAGAAGTTTGTATTTCTCTTGTGGAGATGTGACGCCTCCTGCTGAATGAAAACATGTCCTCCTCCTCCTCTTCCTCTTCCTCCTCCTCCTCCTCTTCCTCTTCCTCCTCCTCCTCCTCCTGCTCTTCTTGTTCTGTGGTGTTTGAGTCGGCAGCCGAGCGGCTGATCAGGGTCAATTAACCTGATTTGGGGCGTTTTAGTTTCCTCTAATTGAACATGACGTGTCTTTAATTAATTATCAGCGGAGGTTAATGAATTCAGGTTTGACTGGCGGCTCCAGATGTCCAAACCTGAATGTTTTTAATCTGCTGACTCCTCTTCCTCACCTCTTCCTCACCGGGACACAGTCTGACAACTAATTCATAAAATAATAATATCAAATGTTTCTGTAGTTCAGATGCTTTTATGATGTCATCAGTTTGTTTCTTTGATATTTTACAGCACACACACACACCTACACACACACACACACACACACACCTACACACACACCTACACACACACACACACACACACACCTACACACACACCTACACACACACACACACACACACACCTACACACACACACACACACCTACACACACACCTACACACACACACACACACCTACACACACACCTACACACCTACACACACACCTACACACACACACACACACACACACACACACCTACACACACACAGTGTGTGTAGTAGAGAATCAACTCTACTGATGAAATGAAGGTTCTGTTGTTATAATTATTATTATTATTATTATTATTATTATTATTATTATTGATTGTATATTTGTATTACATCATCCATCAGTAAGTTTACGTTGGTGGAAGAGTTCACATATAAAGATGAAAATAATAAATTAGGGAATAAATAAAATACATGAAAAAGGAGAGAGGCCATGACAGCTGATAATAATAATAATAATAATAATAATCATAAGAAGAAGAAGAAGAAGAAGAAGAAGAAGAAGAGGAAGAACACAGACCCAATAAAAAAAGAACATGGAGACCTGATGCCCCCTGCTGGAGGAAAACATGTACTACTACTACTCCTCCTCCTCCTCTTCCTCTTCCTCCTCCTCCTCTTCCTCCTCCTCTTCCTTCTCCTCCTCCTCCTCCTCTTCCTCCTCCTTCTCCTCCTCCTCCTCCTCCTCCTCCTCTTCCTCCTCCTCCTCTTCCTCCTCCTCCTCTTCCTCTACTGATTTCATTTTAAAGAACTTTGTAGCAAAACATCTTTTTTTGACTTTTTGAGTTTAGTTTGATTCAAACAGGATCAGACTTGAACTCTGATGTTTCTTCATCATCATCTTCAGATATTTGAGGAAACTGAAGAAGAGTTTTGTTATTTACTTCAGTAAATAACCTTTAAATGTTCAAATAAACATTAAAGTTTAAATAAAAGTGTCAGAAGATCAGTTTCATCTATTTTTATATATTTTATTGATGATGTTCGTCTGAACTGTATCATTAAATTATCAAATAAACTAAAATACAAAATTTTAAAAAACTATTAATGTACACTAATGTTTGCATATTTAAGAAATCATTACTGTTACTTCACTGTTTGATAATTTATTAATTAATTAATTTATTCATTTATTTAATTTATTATAATATTTATTATAATTTTTATTATTTATTTTTCAGCCTGAACTAAAAAGTGAAATTCAAATTTATAGTATTGTTCTATTGTGACAACAAATTTATGTTCTCATCAAAAACAGACAACATATCACATGATTTACATGTGTTTCCTGTGTATTTTTAAAGCTTATAATGTGATACAGGTTCAGGTTCTTACACACACTCTGATCTATGTGCACGACATACAAAATATAGTCTACAAAGCTGACATGTTAACACTAGGGGTTCGGATCGTATCATAGATTTGAGTCACGGATCAGATCATTAAATAAATAAATAAATAAAACTTTGTTTTCCATTTACTCTGTAACACACTTACAGCATGAAACAGCGAGGAACTTTTGCCCATGGTCTTAAATGAAAACAACATTTAAGATGTCCAATGTTTAAATAAAATAAAATATATAAAATATTCAATGCTCAGTTATTGCAATATGAGGCATGAAACCTTCCTCTTTTAAACAGTGAATGAAACAGCTTCTGTCCACATCATCAAAACTTGATGATAACAAACATTCACCGCTAACGTCAGTTAGCAGCTAGATGCTAATTAGCTGCTCAGCTGCAGCACATTAAACAGCAGCTAAACAACTCAAATGTCACATCGGACCGTTAGATGCTGGTTTGATGTTGCTCTTCAAAATCCCTGTTAGCGTTAGCAACATGCTGTCTGCACATGACTTGTACTTACAGCAGTTTGTTTATTTTGTCTTAAATGAGACATTAAATTTTGCAATTAATCCGCAGTTCATATACCTGCCGAACCGTGGGGGGCGATCTGTACGGATCATGGATCAACTACAATCCGTTACACCACTAGTTAACACTTGTTATTCTAGTTACTTTAAGGTTATTACTCAATATACAACTCAGCTTAAAAACTCCTGCACTCATTCACTAATCACACAACATCAACAGGTGACTGAACAACCACTCAATTAAAAAGACAACTCACTGTAACTTCAACAAGCAAACTAACGTTACCCACAACACATTATATATATATATATATATATATATATATATATATATATATATATATATATATATATATCTGCTGCATTCTTGTTAAGGAGATAAATTCATACAGAGACAGAGAGAGAGAAGCTGTATCTGACTCACGTTATCTGACGTCTTCTTTCTATCATGCAGATGAAGTGTTCATGTTATAACGTCCATTAGTGACTGTTGGTCATCTTGTTTGTTAGTTAACAGAACTTTACGGCTGCTGTTCGTCTGATATCATTAGCAACAATGACAAGCAAGCTAGCTGTTGCGTTGGCTAACACGAGGAGCTATCTACTGCTGCTACTCTGGAAACTATCATTGGACCAACTCGATGTCAATATTGCATTCTGGTTGTTGATTGGTTAGAGAGGACGTCCTCCCTTGGAGCGTCATTTTACGTGTCATGGCCAATCACAGATTAGCATGAAAAAAAAGAAATACATTGAGTCCAATGTAAAAGATCCCGCCCTGCGGAGGAGAGAAACAACCGGGAGAGTTAGCTTGTTTGTCATTGTTGCTAATGTATATATATATATGTATATATACATATATGTGTGTGTGTATATATATATGTATATATATATATACATATATATACACACATATATACATATACATATATACATATATATATATGTATATGTATATATGTGTGTATATATATGTATATATATATATGTGTGTGTGTGTGTATATATATTTTTATATATATATATATATATATATATATATATATATATATATAATGTGTTGTGGGTAACGTTAGTTTGCTTGTTGAAGTTACAGTGAGTTGTCTTTTTAATTGAGTGGTTGTTCAGTCACCTGTTGATGTTGATGTGATTAGTGAATGAGTGCAGGAGTTTTTAAGCTGAGTCGTATATTGAGTAATAAGCTTAAAGTAACTAGAATAACAAGTGTTAACATGTCAGCTTTGTAGAATATATTTTGTATGTGGTGCACATAGATCAGAGTGTGTGAGTCATGTATTTGATATGTGCATTAATACTTTTTTAGATCTGTTCCTGTATCACATTATAAGCTTTGTGCTACTTTATATATTTCTGTATATTAAGTAAATACACAGGAAACACGTGTAAATCATGTGATATGTTGTCTGTTTTTGATGAGAACATAAATTTGAATTTCACTTTGTTGATAAAATCACACATTTGATCCAGTCCATGGCTAAAATGAGCTCTTCTTTGTTTAGAGACATTATGTAGATGCTAAATGTCTTTAAAGAAGCAGCCTTTACACCACTCAAGCACATTGTTTTATTGGCATATAAATGTTTGAGTCACCAGCTGCCACTGATAAACACAATATACACATTTATACACTATCAACCATTAAACTACATAAACACAATAAAACAGTGATGTAATAAAGATCCTCATGTGCTGCCTGTTGTTGTGTTTTTATCTCAGTGTGTCTGATTGACACATGAGTTGTTGTGTGTTGGTAAAGTTCATCATGTGACTCAGTGTTGAACCGAACGGGGAACCAATCAGAAACAACCAGTAAGCAGATACAGACTGGAGACCAAACTGTTTCCTGGACTTTGTCTCCATCTAGTGAACAAACTGAGACAAACAGCTGATGAGCAACAGAGAGGAAGAGGAACCTTCATCATCAGGATCTGCAGCCTCAGAGTGTTCAGACTTCATCGCTGTCACGTAGTGCTGAACTCTTCATCACTAAATTACTTATTAACTACTTGAAGAAGAGCTGATACTTTATGACAGATAATATAGCCAGTAATACTCTGTTACAGCTTGTAGTATTTTCATTTTCACTACAAAGAGCAGGAAGTTTTACTACTTGCTGAGTTTTATATTTTGGTTGAGTTGAGGCCGACGCCGTCACACTTTTACTGTTCGCTGTACAAAATGAACACGTGATCAACAATTAATCCTAAACAGTGAAATGAACGTTTAAAAAGAGCTGCAGTAGATTATGACGGGTCATAACAACAGTTTGGGTCAAAAACTCAACAGTAACATAAAAATAACACAAACACTGGTTTGAATCATGAATACTGGGCAACAATATTACTGTATAACAAATAATATGACATGTAATATAATGATTGTCGGTGCTGTATTGACCCACAGTTGGTAGATTTTTGGTAATGTTTTTATGTTTACATGTTTGGTACTAATATGTTTTTATCCCAGAAGGAGAAAGTAGAGTTTTCAGCCCTGAGTCGTGTCTGCAGGCTGCAGCATACAGGCAGCCTGGGAGGCCAAACCCGGGGCGAAGCTGCCCGCTGTGAGCTCAGTGAATCCCTGAAGGAGACGCTGATGAACGTATCAACATTTTTTATCAACTCAGATCTTCCTTCACCTGCAGTTTGCTGCTGGACAGTCAGAGAAAAAACAACCTCAAACAGTACTGAGTGCTGAATGTGTCTCTGACTTTTTAAAAAAAGTTTATTCATATTTTAAACATATAAGAATATCAATAAATACAAGAATGTGATTTTTCAAACAATTTAACACATTTAAAAATGACAAAATGCACAATGATGAGGAGAAAAAGAAAAAATTAAGAAGCTATAATAAAAACAAGGAATATTTCATGTCTGTCAAATGTCTCTAATCTTCTGGTTGATTTAGTTAAATGAATCCATTTAATGAAACTTCAGGGTTTTTCCAACACCTGAGCATAAATCTCAGAGCTGTAGCCAGACTTCACTAAACACTCACAGCTTGATTAATTACTTTAAATTCTGTTTGATCGTTAAGGAGACAGAGTTCCTCAGGACAGATCCATAGAATACGTATTAGATTCCCTTTCTTTCTTTTCATTACATCTCCAACATCAATCACTTTCTGAAAGAACCATCTTTTTTTAATTTACTGACAAACATCATCCACTTTAAATGACATGTACCCGCTGTGGTCGACACATGATACACAGCAACAGGACGGATAATTAGTGGGTGTTCTCTAGCGCCACATAGTGGACAGGAAGTGATAGTTATCTCCTACATGCAATGTCCAATAGTCATGAAAATGTAGCTCCATGTCAGGTGTCCTCTGGTGAATGTTAATATTTCACTTATGTAGTATTGCTAATGAGCAACAGGATGTGAAGCCTAAATCACACATAGTTCAATAAATATATAGACAGTTTCCAATATGTCATCTCCAGCAACACACACTGCACACAGGAAGTAATGTTTTACTCATTCACACAGTGTCAACAGACCTCCAGCAGCGATATCATGGCTGCTCCTCACTGATCAGGACTTTTTATCTCAGATTCTCACATTTATAACTCTGCACTGAGCAACACTTTGCTGACTTTTTAGAACATTTTGTTATTTCGGAAGCCTGCAGAGCAAACTTTGCACTACATTTCCCATGATCCCCATGTGTTCCTCTCCCCCTCTCTCTCTCCCTGCAGCGGTGGAGGGAGGAGAGTGGGAGGAGGAACGGGAGGAGGAGGAGGAGGAGGAGGAGGAGGAGAAGGAGGAGGGGGAGTTTGGGAAAGAATGTGTGGAATTCATTTCCTGTTCTGCAGCTCTCTCAGAGTTTGTTAAAGCGGAGGACGCTCGAGTCTGAAAACATGAAGCAGTGAAGGAGAAGGAGCACCGACTCCTCTGTTCTCCTGCTGGATTACTCTCTCCGTTCTCCTCCCCAGGACCTCCAGGCAGGCAGGCAGGCAGGCAGGCAGGGAGGGGAGGGGGGTCCACCATGGCCGAGCCCCTGCTGAAGAGAACCTTCTCCCGGCTGCGAGGCAAAGACAGAACCCGCAGGAAAACTGAGCCCAAACTGAGCGGTGAGGACACACTTACATCATCATCATCATCATTATTATTATCATCACCATCATCATCATCACCATCTGTTCAAAGTTGAAAGTTTGTGATGCAGAGTTGGGACACAGAGATCTGATTGTTGTTCTGATATCTGCTTCACTCTGAGAGCTGAGAGCTGCATCTGACCCAGAAACAAACTTAATGTTTTAACGTTTTCTACTGAGTTTATTTACCTGAACCGGTTCACGTCGTCGCTGCAGTCTGTCAGACTTTTGTTCCAGACTGAAACAACTGTCAGATGCAGATCTTCATGTTCCTCATAACTTCAGTCATCCTCTGACTTTTCCTCTAGAGCTGCAACGATCAATCGATCAACAGAAAACCAATCATCAACTGTTCTGATAAATCAATTAATCAAAGCTCCAAACGTTTGGACGTTTTTTATAAACGTTTTTAATGTAACATTTTCTAGTGTCGACAGTTCATAGAAACACAAACGTTTCACCAACTAACAACTATTTTCATTATCAACGAATCTGTTGATTATTTTCTCGATTAATTGATTAGTTGTTTGGTCCATAAAATGTCGACGATGTGGATCAGCTCAACATGTTGTTGTTTAGTCCACAACTCAAAGATCTTCATCACAGCTGAGTCTCTGAGAACAAACATCATCATCAGAGTTCAAACATTCTCTTTGTTCTGTCTGAATGTTTAACAAAGAATCAACTGATCGATTAGTTGATCGATCGATTATTGTCAACTATTAAACTAATCAACAACTGTTTTGACGATCGATTCATCTTTTCAAACGTTTCCAGCTTGTTAAACGTGAATATTTTCTGGTTTCTTTAGTCTCTCTGACAGTAAACTGAAGATCTCTGATGACATCATCTTTATAAACCAAACATCTAATCAATGAATCCAGACAACAATCAATAGATGAATCAATAATGAAACTGATGGTTAGTTGCAGCTCTAGGATCAGCTGTAAGACAACAATCTCATTATGTCGATAACGACTTTGTCTCGTTTACATTATTCGTTATATAAAACTGTTGCTGCTTTGCCCTCAGTCTCGTCTGCAAGGAGGAAATTAAATGTTAATTTGATTATCAATCAGAATCTTTTCTTTGATCTGTTTTTGCTCTTCTGAACTGTGAAGAAACATTTAATTATATTTTGTATTTTGATTTTATTGTGAAAGAATCAATAATTAAAATCATTGTTAGTTTCCATGAACTGTCAACACTGTAAAATGTTACATTTAAAAACGTTTCCCTTTATTGCGTTTGTAGCTGTGATTGGCTCGTCGTCGGGTAGGAGACAGATGTTTGCTCTGCGTGAACACGTTTCCTCCGCCGCCACATTCGGTTTATGAGGAAAAACCTGCAAAGTTATGACATCATCAGCCTCAGCTGTACTTTGTGTTTCCTGCTAATTAGCTCATAAACAATAAACAACAAACAGTATTATCATGAATAGTTGTTATTGAACAGCAGAAAGTAGATCAGCAGTAGTTTCAGGTTCTCGGCAGGTCGGTTGATCCCAGACTGACTCCGTGATGTTGAGATCTTTATGACTCACGGAGGAGAATCTAAACATCTAACATGGACAGAGTTGCTCATTGAGAGGAGGAGGCTGAACAGTGGACTTTGGCCTCAGGAGGCCGCCACTCGTTTCCTGTTTCCAACCGCGAGTCGGGACAGTTTTTTTTAAAAAAGCGTAACCACGATCGAGTCCTAACCTTTGACCCCGTGGTTGTTACTTGTAGCCATGACGGGAGGGAATCTTTGGGAATCTCACCGTTCAGAATCGATTGTCGGTTGAATAAGTAGAAAAGGGAGCGCGATGATCTCTTAGTACGCTATGTGTCATAACTGCAGGCTTTTGATTAAAAGACAATCGCATTAATTAATGAATTGATTTGAAAGCATCTTACAGTCTGCTGCCTGTATGAGAATAACAAAATGAAAGTGTGGTTTTACTGGTTGAGTGTAAAAACAGCAGCTGCTGTGTTGGCTCTGCAGTGAGAGGAAGGGTCTGGTTTGTTACTGCGGATCGCTGCTCCGCTGCGTTAACGTCAGTCTCTGAGTGACAGCGGAGAGAAAGTTCACAATATATTTAATTTAACACACACAAACATCACAACATTATGTTTTAACAGTGATGTGTGACGGTTTTGAAACACAGACAAATGAAATCATTTAGGAAACATCAGCATGTTGACATTACGGGCGTCCTGGCAGTCTGCTATCAGGGCATAATAACACATCATTCTTACTTCATATGTCATTTCATTGAAGTTCTGGCCTGAAATCTCATAATTGAATTGACGTCTTAAGCAGACAGGCAGGTCATCAGGTTATCTGAGCTCAGTAGAGTCTCTGTAACAAACACCAGATGAAGTCCAGTTAAAAACAGCTGAAATCTCTGGATGTTATGGACTCTGCTGCCCCATAATGCCGAGGGAGATCTGTATCTGTGAACTGATGAGGTCAGAGGTCAGCTGAGTGTTGTTGTAGAAACAGAGGCCGTGCGAACGTGTCGTTCTCTGTCTGTGTTGGTACAGTAAACAGACAGACACATGACCGATAAGCAGCCTGCAGGGTCATGATGTCACCTGTGATGTCACTGCTCAGGTCCAGCTGGCACAGACGCTGACAGGAAGCTACGCTAACAGTTTCTACCTGCTGCCGGACTTGTTCTTCTTCTAAAATGGGAGTTAGAAAGAAGTGAGGTTAGCTTTATGTCTGCTGCAGGCTACGTTAGCCGCTGCTAGCATGACACACCCTAGTCCCCAGTTGCATTGTGGGTAATGTAGGTGCCAGGTCAAGGAGGAAGAATGCGTGGAATAAAAAAGACGACATCTCTGATTCTGCTGCATCGAGTTGATCTTGAATGATTCTTGGATGCTTTAACGGTTCGATGTATTGATTTCAGATATTCGTTGGTATCAGAAACGGTCAGTTCAGTCTGTGTGTGATCATCTCATCGACACACACGTGCTTTAATGTTCAGCTTCCTGCAGACAAACTGGGTCAGCTGACCACTTCCTGTCATTAGTACAGTGTGTGGGTGGGTGTGTATGTGTGTGTATGTGTGTGTGTGTGTGTTGTGACTTCCTGTTTATCTCTGTGATAGGAGTGAAGATTTAAGATATGAAACTGTTAACTGCTCTCACGTGCGCGTGCACACACACACACACACACACACACACACAGACTCACTGGTCCTCACAAAGATAGATGTACACCTTTGAGGCGGCTGATAAGAACTGTACTGAGATACACACATTTCAGCAGAGTGTGACAGTAATATAACTTCCTGTGGTTCAGTGTGGAAGATCAGCTGATAAACTGTCTGTCTGAGGTCACATGATGATTTTTCTGCATCACATTTAACTTTAAACGAGCGCCTTCAGTCTGCAGGTTAACTCCTAATAACTCATCTGAAACACACATCTGCTCTGCAGCAGTAGAAGAAGAACTCACATCCTTTACTGCAGTACAAATACATAAGTATTATGAGCTTGATGTAGTTAAAGTATTGCAGTAAAAGTACATAAGTATTATGAGCTTGATGTAGTTAAAGTATTGCAGTAAAAGTACATAAGTATTATGAGCTTGATGTAGTTAAAGTATTGCAGTAAAAGTACATAAGTATTATGAGCTTGATGTAGTTAAAGTATTGCAGTAAAAGTACATAAGTATTATGAGCTTGATGTAGTTAAAGTATTGCAGTAAAAGTACATAAGTATTATGAGCTTGATGTAGTTAAAGTATTGCAGTAAAAGTACATAAGTATTATGAGCTTGATGTAGTTAAAGTATTGCAGTAAAAGTAGTGGTTTGGTCCCTCTGACTGATATATTATTATATATGACATCATTAGATTATTAATAGTGAAGCATCAGTGTTAGAGCAGCATGTTACTGTTGTAGCTGCTGGAGGTGGAGCTAGTTTACACTACTTTATATACAGTTAGCTAGTTTAGTCCAGTGGTTCCCAACCTAGGGGTCGGGCCCCTCCAAAGGGTCAGCAGATAAATCTGAGGGGTGGTGAGATGATTAATGGGAGAGGAAAGAAGAAAAAACAAAGTTCTGATACACAAATCTGTTTTCAGTTTTTGGACTTTTTCTCTAATCTTTGATTTTTGCTGAAATATTGGATCATTTGAACATTTATTGAAATGAAAGCATGTGAGAAGTTTAGAGGGAAAAATCACTATTTGGTGGAGCTGTTAACAACTCATAGACATGTGAAATGTGACCCCGACTACACACTGCTTTTTGTAAGACGTCAAAAGACAAAAAGGTTGGAAACCACTGGTTTCATCTTTAACAATGTGTTGTATTTTAAAAGCTTGTTATATTATCCACTGTGTCAAATCTTCATCTGAAAAGTAACTAAAGCTGTCAAATAAATGTATTTAGTTACTTTCCACCGCTGCTCCTCTGTCATGATTTCACCTCCTTGGAGCTCTGAAGCTCCACAGGAAGTGATGTATCAGTGATGTACAGTAAACAGGAAGTGCTGAGACAAACTGAACATACAGAAGTTGAATCCAGTTGTCGTCCTCCACACAAGTTTTCCTTTGAAATAATTAAAACATTAACTAAAGTTCAAGTTATTATTATTAGTAGTAGTAGTGTTCTTGGTTGTTGACACGTTGAACTTATGTGAACAAAGTAAAAGTTTCTTTTCAGAGGAAATTATATGAAAATGTGTTTCTTGTAGGACGTTAGTACAAGTTAACTACATATTTACTTTTCTCTTAAAGCTAGCCTCAGTGTGTGTGTGTGTGTGTGTTCAGTGTGTCTGACTGCAGTCTTTGTGTGTTTCTGTGTATTTTAAGACTCCAATGAATAGTGAATAGACAGCAGTGTGTTTAGTCTTAAATACAGAGAGTTCATTGACATCTGCGGAGACACAGCTGTTTATTCATTCTCCCCCTCCTCCCCCCCTTAATCCCTCCTCCTCCTCCTCCTCCTCCTCTTTTCTCACTTATCAGCATCTCTCAGGCTGCTGGAAATTAAAAACAGATGGACTATTATTAGCTGCACACACTCACCGTCCTTTATCGGGACCTCAGTCAGATGACAGGAAGTAGTGTCCGACCTCTGGAGAGTGTCACTTCCTGTCTGTGGAAGTTAGTGATAAACTGTCTGTGCGCTACCTGCCAGCAGACACACAGAGTGAGGAAAGTGGAACATCCAGCCGCTGCAGAGACACATCTGAACACTGGACAGATGTGTTCACACTGCATCAGCTGATCATGTTAGACACTGTGTTGTGCTGCTGCCTTCTAGTGGCCACACGTCATCCAATCATTGATCTTTATCATTATATATCGACGCTGCAACCAACCTCGGTCCTAACTTGGTACAAGAGCAACAACAATTAGGCGATTAATTGATTAGTTGCCAATTATTAAATCAATCACAAACTATTTTGATAATTGATTCATCGCTGTGAGTCATTTTTTAACAAAATGGTGAAAAATGTTGATCAATGTTTCCCAAAGTCCAAGACGACGTCCTCCAATGTTTTGTTTTTTCCACAACTCAAAGATATTCAGTTTACTGTCAGAGAGACTAAAGACACCAGTGGTGGAAAATAAGTCCATGTAAAGGAAAAGCAGAGATTCATTTTGAAACACATCATGTTGGGAAATAATTGCTGAAAACATTTGAAGACTGTGAACTATGTAGTACTGAACTGTGGAGTTAAACTGTGTTCAGGATTTGTTGGCCGTGTCTAAAACGGCTGCACCATGATGTAGAGGCGTTACTAGTCTCACACTATACACACACACTTGAATGGGTTACAGTGGTCTCTGAGGGGGATTCATGGGACTTCCATTTGTCCTTGAATGGTTTCTTGGGTACAGTATGAGTTTGGTTCTTGTAAAACTTTCATCAGACCTTGAAGAAGTTCCAAGTGAAAAAGGAATGTCTCTGATGAGGTTGCAAAGGTCCTTGAGGAGGCTTTGGTGGTCCTTGAGGTGGTTTCAGTGATCCTTGAGGATCTTCCAGGGGTCTTTGGAGACCTTCTATTTGTCCTTTAAGTGGTTCTTTGAGTATGCTATGAGTTCAGGAGTTCCTGGTAAAGATTTCATGGGTCCTTGAAGGACCTTGAGGGGGTTCAATAGCTTTTAAGGATGTTCCAGGAGTCCTTAAGTGAGTTAACTGCTAACAGAGCGTGATGCTCACTCTGCAGCCATAGCAACTCGGTCTGTTGCCATGGTTACCTGCAGGTAAACACACCTGGAGGTGAAACTGTCGACCTGAACTGTGACTGACATGTGAACAGACTCCTCACAGCCAATCAGGGCACAGGATTATGAAGTCAGATGATCTCCTTTGTGATCGGTCTGTGGCCGTCAGAACAGAACAAAAGTCGTTTTTTATTTAGTGAAGTCAGATTTACTGAAAGAGCTTCACACACACACACACACACACACACACACACACACAGCTGGAAGAGAGAAATCCAGATGTTCAGGATGTGAGAGAGAATCTAACTGCTTTAAATGTTCCACTTTGTCCCTGCAGTCACAGAGCCGAAGGGACCGACTGATTATAGAAGATCAATAATCACCAAACTGTCATCAAACCAGCAGACTGAGACAGCAGCTGTTTGGGTTTTATATCTGGAAGATCAACTGCTTTTAACTCTTTAAATAATCTTTCCTTTAGACAAATCAACAAGCTGATGGAGCTCACTGTCTCTAAAACCAACAAAATACTTTTCAGTTGAACTAAAATTACTAGCTTTATGGACCAGGATACTGGTGGAGACCCAAGGAGCTATGACTTGCTTTGTAGATGCTCTACAGGAGGCAATCTGGCAAATCAATGAAATACTGCACTGGCAGTAGCTGACTGTACCTGGTGCCTCTGTCCCTGCCCCAACCTTTCTTTAACCTATTTCAATAACAGCAATTACACTACAGAAATGAGATGTAAGGTGACCATGTCAGAGGAATCTGCATCCAAAGCAGAACTGCAAGATAAATCCAATCCAAATTAATGTCCTTGGTGTGGTCTGACCGTCCCCCTGTAGGTGTTGACCTCTCTGTGGTTTCATACAGTTAAAAAGTGTTGTATTGTACTGGCTAAATGTGGCCACAACTATATGCTAAAGGGGAACTTTTCTGCCTTTTGTGGTTTTCTGTTATTTATTTTCCTGTTCTGATGTCGGATACATGGTCAAAGTTCCAAAAGTTGAGGTGTGTAGAAATGCTGCCTGAAAGTCAAAAGTCAGGGCTTCAACCTGGTCTGAACACTTTGTTTGCGATGTTTTTTTTTCAACCTTGCCGACAAGCTGATGTCGGCTCATTGCACATGCTTATAAACAGCAGTTCTGTAGCCTTGCTAAGGTGGTTGCTAAGGTGGTTGCTAAGGTGATTATTTCATATATCAGATGTGATTCAGCTCCAACATGCACGGATGGATTTGAGAAGTTGACATTTGGAGTAAAGAAGGAGAAAAAGAAGTGGAATCCTGCTACTATAGTTTGTTTACGTAGCCTCCGGAGCCGGAGGACGCTTCCTGAAGCTGACCAATCAGAACAGAGTGGGCTCATCAGGAGGCGGGCCTTAAAGAGACAGGAGCTAAAACGGCCTGTTTCAGACAGAGGCTGAACCGAGGGGCTGCATAAAGGACCAGTACAAGATAAATAAGGAGTTTTTAACTGGAAATCATGCAAAGATATTCCAGTAGAGCCCCAGAATATAAATATAGAGCTGGAAATGTGCAGAATATGTGTCCTTTAACAACCAGAACTTTTTACTAAAATGTAACAGGACACAAGTCGAAGCTGTAGAGTGACACCAGTAACACCTGTCAGTCACACCTGTGGTGAGTTAGTCTACAATGGAAGCTGAAGAGAGAAATCCACTTAATGTTGATTTTTGATTATGAGTGTATCCATTTTCCATTCAGTCTCTAAAACATAGTTGGTTCTGTGAAGTTGTTGAGCTGATGAATCTCAGAGGTTTGTGCTCAGTCCGTAGTTTTGTCTTTATCAAACTTCCATACAGAAACCAACTGAGAACCACAAAATAACTCCCCGCTGAATTCCTTCCCTCTCTCTCCACAAATATGCTGACACCAAATGCAGACTTTAATCCACAGCGAGAATGACACTAACAGCTCTGTGTGTGTTTCCTCCAGATGTTCCAGTCAAGTCTGACACCGTCCTCCAGACTTCTTCATCACCATCATCACCATCAACGAGAATGCCAGCAGCCGCCGACCCTGAACCCTCCTCACCCCCCCGCAACCACATCACAGTAGCTAAGAAACAGCAGTGGGCTCGGCAGGGCTCTGTGGCCCCAACCGCCACCCTGCCCTCAGGCCCCGCCCCCAGAAACTCCGACTGGGACAGAGCGTCAGGAAAATCCCAGGATGCACCTGGGCAAGCCTGGAGTCAGAGGCTGACACAGGACAAGGTACAAGACGATAGGGGTGGTAGTTTGATTCCCTTTATACTCCTTTAAAAGAGCCTCTCGTAGTTTGGTCCCTTCTTCTTGTCCTGCTCCTGGTAGTTTGATCCCTTCTTCTTGTTCTGCTCCTGGTAGTTTGATCCCTTCTTCTTGTCCTGCTCCTGGTAGTTTGATCCCTTCTTCTTGTTCTGTCTCTGGTAGTTTGATCCCTTCTTCTTGTTCTGCTCCTGGTAGTTTGATCCCTTCTTCTTGTTCTGCTCCTGGTAGTTTGATCCCTTCTTCTTGTCCTGCTCCTGGTAGTTTGATCCCTTCTTCTTGTTCTGTCTCTGGTAGTTTGATCCCTTCTTCTTGTTCTGCTCCTGGTAGTTTGATCCCTTCTTCTTGTCCTGCTCCTGGTAGTTTGATCCCTTCTTCTTGTTCTGTCTCTTGGTAGTTTGATCCCTTCTTCTTGTCCTGCTCTTGGTAGTTTGATCCCTTCTTCTTGTTCTGCTCCTGGTAGTTTGATCCCTTCTTCTTGTTCTGCTCCTGGTAGTTTGATCCCTTCTTCTTGTTCTGCTCCTGGTAGTTTGATCCCTTCTTCTTGTCCTGCTCCTGGTAGTTTGATCCCTTCTTCTTGTTCTGCTCCTGGTAGTTTGATCCCTTCTTCTTGTCCTGCTCCTGGTAGTTTGATCCCTTCTTCTTGTCCTGCTCCTGGTAGTTTGATCCCTTCTTCTCGTCCTGCTCCTGGTAGTTTGATCCCTTCTTCTTGTTCTGTCTCTGGTAGTTTGATCCCTTCTTCTTGTTCTGCTCCTGGTAGTTTGATCCCCTCGTCTTGTTCTGCTCCTGGTAGTTTGATCCCTTCTTCTTGTCCTGCTCCTGGTAGTTTGATCCCTTCTTCTTGCTCTGCTCCTGGTAGTTTGATCCCTTCTTCATGTTCTTCTCCTGGTAGCTTGATCCCTTCTTCTTGTTCTTCTCCTGGTAGCTTGATCCCTTCTTCTTGTTCTGCTCCTGGTAGTTTGAACCATCCTTTTAATACTCTAACTCCTGCTTCTTCCATTCTGTTCCCAGACAGAGCAGCGGGGCGACAGGACAGGCATCAGTCATTCCTGGGATATGACCAGCACCTCTAGTGTTCCTGTTAGTTCCTCTTCGGTACTGCAGGAAGTCTCCCAGCCAGCAGGGGGCTCCATTGACGCACCCACCAACTCCACCAGCACCAAGCTGTCCGGCCAGCGTGCCTACCTGCAGAGCCTGGACCGCAGCAGCCGAGCCTGGGTGCTGTCTTCGGCAAAGTCCCAGGCTTCAGACGAGGCCTGCAGGCTGCAGGAGGAGAGCAGCAGCAACATCTGGTACAACCCGATCCCTGAGGAGGAGGACGCAGCAGGGCCACGCAGGGAGGAGGAAGTGTGGAGGAGGAGGGACGACCGGGAGGAGGGAGGATCTACCCGAGCAGAGCTGGGAGGGGTGTGGGTTGGGCCAACAGAAGGTCGGAGCAATGACTGTCCACTGGAGGGCACCAATCCCAGTGTCAGTCACCATACTGATGACATCACGGCAGAAAACACAGGTTAGACAACCTGATTGCACCTTCTGATATCTGTATTCCCTCTACTAATAATGTGTTGATACTGATTTGATAATGGTCACCAATATGGCACTAAAACATTTCAGGAACATACGCTAAATGTTTCTCTCTCTTTCTCTCTCTCAGACTCCCCCCCCTCTGACTCTAGCCCCGCCTCCCAGAAGAAAGGGGGCGTATCCGGCAGTGTGATGGACAGGCTGAGGTCTCCAGGTACAGTGAGGAAACTCTCCCTAAAGATGAAGAAACTTCCTGAGCTGCGACGCAAACTAAGCCTTCGCTCTTCGTCTCGTGCCAGTCGCCAAGGAAACGACGCCAGAGGGGGCGGGGATGAGTCGACCAGTAAGAATACAACATCATCATCTGCGTTGTCCAACCAGAATGTGATCAGCAGATATCACCTTGATAGCTCCACCCCTCCTGCCCGACCACTGCGACGGTCGTCGAGAGGACGCTCCGCCAGCAAAGGAGGTAAACATGTTTATTTATAACAGTGTGGAAGATGAACAACATCTAGACTGTGGACACTGTTCGATAGAGGAGGAAAATACATAACAGTACAGAACACAACATCAAGACTCAAAGTCTCAGCTATAACAACTCTTTCTCTGATAGATGACATGTCGATCGTTGGTGTCAGCTAAAAGGACAAATGTTAGGACAGAATGAAGCAATGAAACATCGGGTATGTCCAAACACCGACATTTTAAGTTTTGAGCACTTAAGTGGGTGTTCACACACTGCCAGGTAGCAGGCAAGTGTGTCCTATGTCTGAAATATACAAACATACAGACAGTGCTAAGTATATCCCACAATTCATCATAGTGTATTGCGCAACATCAGTCCAGTTGTTGGCGATAAAGTGCCAATAGGCTGGTTTTATGAATGTGTGTGAATGGTTAGTTCCCCCTGATGGGCAGGTTGGGACCTTGCATGGTAGCCCCTGTACCCATTCAGTGTATGAATGCGTGTGTGTGTGAATGGGTGAATGTGACACGTAGTGTAAAAGCGCTTTGAGTGGTCGGAAGACTAGGAAGGTGCTATACAAGTTCAGTCCATTTACCATCATTAACAATCAATCTGGTCCTCTTGATGAGATTGATAAGACTAATATCGTTATATGTCTGA
This sequence comes from Thunnus albacares, assembly GCF_914725855.1. Taxonomy (NCBI): domain Eukaryota; kingdom Metazoa; phylum Chordata; class Actinopteri; order Scombriformes; family Scombridae; genus Thunnus; species Thunnus albacares. The sequence goes on along the minus strand of NC_058125.1, from coordinate 27,395,465 downwards.
TACCGTCAAGATAAATATTGAATATCACATCCATCATCAAAAATTTTGAGAAATTCTTAAAACATGTTATCATACAGAAACCATTCAACATAATATTGTATTATGTCTGTTTTATGTTCAGTAAACCTATGTGCTTCTAGATAAATTGATTTTCGTGTTTCTCCTCGCAGCTGCTGTCTGTTTGATGGTAACTGTAACACAGTTTGGTTAAACTGACTTTACTATTTTGTCATCAAATCATAGGAGCTCGATTGTGTACATGAACAGTATTTGTATTTGCATGAGTAAAGCAGGAGAATGATCCTGCTCCCTTCACCTCAGTACACAGAACGCACAGAATATATATTGTCCTCGGAAGTTTGAACTTCTGAGTTGAATTTGCCAAGTCTGAACTTGGTGTACTTTGTATTGAGAAAGGCCTCTTGTCACAGAGTTAAACCACCAAATGTAAAATGTTTATGTTTTCCTTTCAGGTTATCTCAGTGATGGAGACTCCCCAGAGCTGCTGCCACGGCAACAGGCTCCTCCTCCTGCGACCTCCCAGGAAACAGGATGTGATGTCAGTTCATTTCAGCTGTACGTCGGCTCCGACCCGCCGCGATGCAGCCAACGGGTGACGGGGTTACTGACCGTCCATCTGCTGGGCCTGGAGGAGATGAAGACCAGCAGGTACAAACACACCGACAACGCTAACACCTGGAGCTAGCAAACAGCAGCTAACAGCAAACTAACAGGTTGCGCTGGTGACGGACAGTTAAAGAGTAATCAGATGAAGACAAGTGATCTGCTGAGAGCTGAACTTCTGTCAAAATTGTATTGAGTTTGTATGTGAATAGAGAAGTTTGGGTGTTTCCATTCACTTCATTACAGTCAGAGTTTGATCACAGCAGCATCTAGTGGACATCAGAGGAACCACAGCTGGTTTGCTGTAGAGCCGCTGCAGTAGATGAATATCAAGAGCAGGGATGCCCCCCGAGATATTACTGAGTTTATATAGTGACTTTGCTGTTGTAAACATTACTGTTGCTGCTCTAATAAACACTGTTTAGTTTTATTTTAAATTCTAATCCTGTTCTTCTTTAGTAATGAATAGAGACTGATAAGAGTAGTAGTATCAATAACAACCCATCCCTAATCAAGATAATTTGGTTAGAAACAGTCTTAAATATGACAGTACTGTTCATTTTATGGTGTTACAGTTTCAAAAGTGACTGCATAAAGAAAACAGATAGCACAACTTAGACATAAAATGCAACACAAAGAGTTTAACATGAAGACAAACAATCATAACATTTGCATTAAAACGATAAAACATACATACAATAAAATAACTGTTGGGTGAAAACAGGAGAGAAATGATACTTGTAGAACTCAGATAAGTTTATGTACAACTAAATGATCACACCAAATATTAGGCAATTATATTCTCAGTATCAAAGTTTTGTTGCTGCCGACAGCGTTTTATCCTGGACTTTGACTCCAGAGACGAGAGGTTGAGATCATGTTTAGACATTAAAACACTTCAGTTCAGGAAAGATGTGGCTTTGGTTGAATGTTGAAAAGTCTCTGTGTGTCTCTTCCCCGCAGGTCTGAGGGCAGTAAGGAGGTCTTCCTGGCCATCCAGATTGACGGCGTCACCAGAGCGAGGACCGCCCTCCTGACCCTGCGAGGCCCTGCCCTCTCGTTAAACCACGCCTTCCACCTGGAGCTGGAGCGAGCGCGGCAGCTACGCATCGTAGTGTTAACACCAGGTACTACTGCTGTCACTAATACTACTAGTCAGTGCTACTACTGGTATTACTGGTAATGCTTTATTTTACAGCTCCTTCAGTTTTACACTAATTTCCTGGTAATGTTCTGAGTAATTTGCAGGTATTTAATGGTTCATTTTTAGGAGATTTTATAGAAAGGGTGATGCAGTTTGATACAAATTATAAGAAAAACTGGGAAAAATGTTAATTTGGTTTAGTTGGTAAGTGCCGACTTTTATATTTGGGATCATACATAGTTGTTAATTTGCAAAAGTTCTTGATAAATTAGACTCTTAGCAATGCTTTAACTGACAGAAAATACTTCAGTGTGAAGTTTAGTGTGTTAAACTTGGATCTAGTATTTGGCACCTACAATATAGATTCAGTAAGGGATTCAAAAGGATTCAGATTTGATAAAATGCTTGAAACCTCAGTTCTAACTACTCACATAGTGTCTTGAAATCCTCGGTGACGTAAATCTCTCTATTTTTTACTTTTTTCTCTCTCTGCAGCCAATCCACAGGCAGGGGGAGGGGCTAAACCCGAGACCGATCAGAGTCAGACTTCAGGTCGTCCAACCAGAAACAGAGTCTGTTGTCTGGGTGGAGTCTCCATCCCTCCTTTATTTAAAGGTTCATGGCACTGAAATATTGTGATTTTACTAATTCACTACTGTTGTTTAAATGCAGAAATATGAATGAGTATTTGTGTCTCTCAGGGAGTCGCAGTCAGCAGCTCTGTGTGAAGTTGGAGCCTAGAGGTCTTCTTTATGTCAAACTGTTGCTACAGGAAAAGTGGGACACACAGGTACAAAGTAACACCACTACAACTACTAAAGAAACTTCCACCAAACAGCTGTTGATGATGACAGCATGACACGATGGTCTCTGCTGTAATCACTAGACCTTCATTAGAGTTATTGTAAAGTCATGATTTACAACCACAGACTCACATACCACCATCACTAACACTGTTACTTGTGCTGTACAAAAAACTGTTATATAAGATTATATATATTATATGACATTGATAGTAATATATCACTGAAAAGATTACTGAACTGTAATAATTTCTCTGTGCAGCCCAGCACTGACACATCGATACCTGCTAATGTGTTTGGGGTTGAACTGCACCACCTGGTGGAGAAAGAAGGATCTGCATCTCCAATCCCTCTACTGATCCAGAAAACTGTGGCAGAGATAGAACGACGAGGACTGAAGGTATACATCCATCCCTTCCTTCATCCCTTTATCAGAGAAACTTCAGCTTTGACTTTAACAGTCAGTTATATTAACAGTGGGAGGTGTTTGAGCGGCACAGGGGTAGTATTCCTGTCCTGGAGTCCTGCTAGCAGTACCACGGTTCACCAAAAGGCGTATCTCCAGATTGGTTATACGATCCAGCAGAAACAAGTGTGTTCAGGGCTTGAAATTAACACTCGCCAACCTGCTAAATGTGGGTAAAGATGAACTGTGGCAGGTAACATTGTAAAGTCACTCACCTTCCTGGCGAGTGATGAATTGAGCTCTAAATATCACTGCATCTGTTTGAAACAGGCTGCAGAAACAATCCTCATAGTCCTCCTAATCCTATATTTCCCATGAGCACTATGTCATGATGTGTAATACAACCATTGGCCTGGACGTACTGCGTGGAAGAATCGACTGAGTAAACAGACTGGACTGCTATACTTGATGTGGATTTATCTGTGATTTAGAGATTTCTGACTGGGACAAAAAAACAAATGAGCAGAAGAGGAAGACTGAGGATAAAAATGAAAACGAAGGAGGGGAGAAGAAGAAAATTAGGACATTTAAATGCCAAATGGGAATCGGGTCATGAATGGCTTGTATTTGATGCAGAAAAAAAACATAACATACTGCCTGATCACCGGATCTAAACGTCTGGAAAATACAAGACAAACCATTTAGTGGTCGGCACGAATAATTTCAAAATGGAGGCTGACAAAGAGATTTATTATGCTACATCTTTTATTTTTAGCAGTACTTCAGTGCTCTCATAATCTGGTTTATTTCAAGGAAAAACATTTTGACTTGTGGAAATTCTGATTGGCCAGTGGGGGAAGGGGGGGGTTGTGCTATTCTTCTGGTTGTTCAGGGCTCTGGGACAGTCGGAGGTGGAGTTGGGTGGGATCGACTAAACCTCCCTTACAGCTGAAGCTCCTTACTGTCAGGTGGAAATATTAAAACCATGTGACACAGAGGTAGAACATATCCGTCTGCAGCCTCCACAGGACAACAGGAGAGTCAGCAGACAAAACAATTGACTGGACTTTGAATTCCATACTTGGGAGAAAGTGAAGAAAATAACAAGTCCATCCATTTTCTGATGTTCATCCGGGTCCAGGTTGTAGTGGCAGCAGGCTCGGTAGTCCAGAACTTCCTTCTTGAGCCACATCCTCAAGCTCCTCCTTGAGGATCCTGAAGTGTTCCCAGATCTGATAAATAAACCCTAGAGGGATACGCTGGACTCACTGCTGCTTGGATCCACCATCTCATTCTGCCAGTCACTACCCAGAGACGAGGACCACAGCTGAGGCCTGGAACAGAGATCCACTGGTGAATCCAGAGCTTCATCCTCAGGATCAGCTCCCTCTGAACCACCACAGATTTACTGCTGACACCGTACCACTGCACCTGTCAATCTCACGTTCCAGCTTACCTTCACTGAAACTAGAATAAAAATGATGTTTGTTCTGCATTATCCAATAAGGACTTTCTCCACATCTGTCTGTCAGGTGGTGGGTCTGTACAGACTGTGTGGTTCTGCTGCAGTGAAGAAGGAGCTCAGGGATTGGTTTGAGAGGAACAGTTCAGCTGTCTGCCTCAGCGAGGACCTCTACCCCGACATCAACGTCATTACAGGTCAGTATCACACAGTCTGGCTGAGTGACCTGAAGACTCAGGCGAGTTTTGTGCTAGCATGACTCCAGACCACCAAGACTCATTCATGACCTTGACTTGTGGTCTTGTTTGCTGGATAGTACTCAGTACTGTGTGTTTTGTCAGGTATACTGAAGGACTACCTGCGAGAGCTTCCATCTCCGCTCATCACCAGGACTCTGTACCAGGTCGTCAGGGAGGCCATGACCTTACGACCCCCACCTGCGACCCCTGACCCTCAGCTGGCCCAGAGCACTGTGGAGCTGCTGTCCTGTCTGCCACCACCAGAGAGGGTAACACAGAGTACTACCACTAATACACATTTATTAAAGTTAATTCAGTAGATCCAAACTGACCCTGATGAGAGTTTAGGTTCTACACAAAGAAGGGTTTAACACCCTTCTTTGTGTAGATCTCATGAGACATTTATATATTCAATCAGCTGTAATTCCAAATCGACGAAAACATCTTTTGAATTACTTTATATAATGTCACTGCGTAAGGATTTAAAGACATGACATTCTGAAAATAAAACTTGTATGGGTTTATAAAGGTAAGAGGGCTGTCAATCAATTTTAAAAAAACTAGCTAATTAATCGCACAATTTGCTGTGATTGAACACAATTGTAATAATGGATATTAAAATGTAAAATAATAGAATAATGTAGAATCAGCAGCAAGGAAGTGAATTCAAATACTATTGTTTAATAGCATCTTTTTAACTTTGAACACAGATTCTTTCCTGTGAACTACAGATTTCCAATAAAACCATCAAGACCATTGACTGTCAGCTTGAAGGCACATTTCTTATAAGTACTGACAGAAATAATAACAAAACCATCAAGGCCATTGAAATTAGATTTCAGCTTGAAAGGTAGTCATTTCTTATATGCACTAATATAAATGATAATTAACAACAATAAACATGTTTCATGTTCAAATGCCAGTTGAATATAAACCAAATCCACAGTAGTCCATAAAAATATGAAAAAAACAACAAGGAAAGATTCTGATTCACACATGGAAGAAGTCTTTTCCTTCGCCAAAACGTAGCCTAACTTTGAGCATTATTTAGCCTCCTTCTCGACAAGCTAGCATGAAATGGTACCAATGGATGCTCCAGGTCATCTAGTTTCATATGATACTAGTATCTTCTAGCATTCTAGTATTTCAAATTAATTCAAAAATTAATTTTGACAGCACTTAAAAGTAATAAATTCTGTTACTTTATTTTTCTTAAATTTGGAATCTGTGCACCTCATCGTGTAGAAACGGAAACTGAGTTGGCAGCCTTTCAAGACTGAATGTTTCTGATAGTGCAATCATTGACTCTTATCATTTTATGACAAAGAAACTGTATTTAATGGGGATCAGTCATGTCTGGACACCTGATGCACTTAGTAAGATCAGCATCGGCTGGTCTGATGCAACCTTACTAACAGGATAATTTTACTGTCTCGGGGTTAACCTTCACTTTTTCTCTCCCTCTCTCTCCAGGCCACTCTGTCTCTCCTGCTCGACCACCTCAGCCTGGTTGCGTCCCTCAGCTCGTCCAATAGGATGACGCACCAGAACCTCGCTGTCTGCTTTGGCCCGGTGCTCCTCACCCCGACCCAAGAGGCCTGGAGGGGGGGAGGAGGAGGAGGAGGAGGAGGGGGAGGAAGGGGAGGGAGAGGAGGAGGGAAGGGTTTCTGTCATGGTGAAGAGATAGCGAGCGCGGTGGATTTCAAACGTCACATTGAGGCGTTGCACTACCTGCTGCAGCTGTGGCCAGGTGAGACAGGGGACGCTTTTCTTTTATTACACTTATACAGGGCAAACATGCTCCGCCCACTCTGTTGTTGTCATGGAAACTGGTTTACTTTTAACAGCATCTTATTCTGACTTTTCCTCAGTGCCGACCCATCGAGTCACGTCAGACGACCACATTGACTTGTCCCCACCGCCCTCCCCCACCCTTACCCATAACCCCCTGGGCCAGCAGCAGCAGCAGCAGCGGCGTCCTGTTCTGCGATTGGCTCTGCCCCAGAACCCTGAGGAGGTGGTGGTGTCACGTCGCGGGCGAGGCGGTCTGGCCCGGCTGGAGAGTCCGCCGCCGATTAACCGGTACGCTGGAGACTGGAGCATCTGTGGACGAGATCTTCTGTCTGGACAGGAGGCCGATTATGACGAGGTGGCAGGAAGCGAGAGTGACGGAGGTAAATGGAGTAGGACAGGGAAAATTCTTGGAAAAATTATAAAATTAAATTTGAATCCTAATGACTTTGATGATTAAGTTTTCATCTGAATCTGTTTTGCAAATTGATTTGTCTCATGATGGACATTAGAGGAAACAGTTGACTGTCTTCATATTTTATAACCAAGTTGTTATTCCTTTCACGTTTCCACCTCTGTTGTTGATCCAGGCAGCGGGGATGAAGAGGAGGAGGAGAAGAAGGAGGCGTGGTTGTCAGGAGGAGGAGGAGGAGGAGGTCTCTACATGGACGACTTCATGGATTTTGATGCTCCATTTAACTGTCGACTCAGCCTGAAGGACTTCGACACTCTGATCCACGACCTGGACCGAGAGCTGGCCAAACAGATCAACATCTGTCTGTAGAGGAGGAAGAGGAGGAAGAGGAACTACAGCCTGTGCCAAAAATAAAAACAAAACCAGATTAATTTATTTCTCTGATCCAAAGGTAGACGTAGCTTCAGTGTTAATATGAAGGAGTGCTGATGTGGCTTCGGAGATTTTCAGTCTGAGGAGGAACTACAGGAGCAAAGTTGTCTTTGATGTGTGGATGCAGATGTTGACTCTGTTCTCAGATGAAGGATGAGTTGACTGTCGGTTCCTCTCACAGCGTTGTTGACCCTCTGAAGTCTCTGATGTGAACTTGTTCTGGGTATCAGGGTAGGATTGTGTTAAACGGGACCGTTTGCACTGTTGAAGCCATAATTTCACCTGGTGAAACTTTTAGTTGATGTGAACAAATTGCAGAATGTGTCGCTCTGCTGCTTCATCCAATCAGAATCTGTTCTGTCTCTGGCTGAAATGTTTTTATGCTTATGCTCTGTCTACTTTTGAATGTGACGTTTAGGTGACGCACAGAGTCCCAAACAGTCAAAGTGAGAAAATATATCTGAACTACTTTTGTGTTCCCTCAAAGGATTTAAACTTTTTTTTATCAAATCTCTGGCTTCCTCCAGAAATGTGGGACAGAGTGAGTGCAGAAAATATCATGAAGGAATACAAATGTAGTTAAGAAGAAAACATTGTGTCTGTCTGATGTGGGAAAATTCAGAAGGACCACTGAAAAAAAACAAAAGCTGTGGAGGTCTTTATAAGTGTTTCAGAGTTGCAAAATGATTTTGACTTTTGAAATTGACTTTCTTTAAAAATGTGTGATTCCCAAAACACTTCAGGCATTGATAATGGCCTCATGCACAGCTCAGTGTTTTTCAAATTCTGAAACTATTTCTTCTTTAAAAACATCTATGATTGTATGTTAAATAAATGTCTGTAGTGATGTTTCACTGCTCGGCGTTTTAAACTTGTAAACTTTTTCCAGAAAAACAAGAAGCTTGTAGCACTCTAAAGTATGTTCAAACTAATCAAAAGCACTTAAAGAAGACAAATCTAGGCTCTGAGCTGTTGATAAACTCTTACAGAAGCAATGGCACTAGATAAGTGGTTGTGTTTAGAGTTTATTCTGTTATTGGTTATATTAAAGCCATATTCCTCAGGAAGGCACTGGTGTCATCTTCTGACACATTATTATTACATATTTTTATCACCTCAAAACCCACAGCAGAGCACCCCTGCTGGTTTATAGTGGTCCTCTGTTGGTCTCTTGTTGGTTTCTATTGGTCCCCTGTTGGTTTCTGTTGGTTCCCTGTTGGTTTCTGTTGGTTTCTGTTGGTTCCCTGTTGGTTTCTGTTGGTTTCGGTTGGTTTCGGTTGGTTTCCTGTTGATTTCTTTTGGTTTCTGTTGGTCCACTGTTGGTTTCTGCTGGTTTCGGTTGGTTCCCTGTTGGTTTATGTTGGTTTCTGTTGGTTCCCTGTTGGTTTATGTTGGTTTCGGTTAGTTCCCTGTTGATTTCTTTTGGTTTCTGTTGGTCCCCTGTTGGTTTCTGTTGGTTTCTGTTGGTCCCCTGTTGGTTTCTGTTGGTTCCCTGTTGGTTTCTGTTGGTCCCCTGTTGATTTCTGTTGGTTCCCTGTTGGTTTCTGTTGGTTTCGGTTGGTTCTCTGTTGATTTCTTTTGGTTTCTGTTCGTCCCCAGTTGGTTTCTGTTGGTTCCCTGTTGGTTTCTGTTGGTTTCGTTGGTTCCCTGTTGATTTCTTTTGGTTTCTGTTGGTCCCGTTGGTTTCTGTTGGTTTCGGTTGGTTCCCTGTTGATTTCTTTTGGTTTCTGTTGGTCCCCTGTTGGTTTCTGTTGGTTCCCTGTTGGTTTCTGTTGGTTCCCTGTTGGTTTCTGTTGGTTCCCTGTTGATTTCTTTTGGTTTCTGTTGGTCCCCTGTTGGTTTCTGTTGGTTCCCTGTTGGTTTCTGTTGGTTCCCTGTTGGTTTCTATTGGTCCCCTGTTGGTTTCTCTTGGTTTCTGTTAGTTTCTGGTCTCTCTTGGTTGAGCAGCAGAGCGATATGAGCTGCAGTTGATCATCAGTATTTTCACGGTACAAAGTTTCTAACTGTGATTAGTTTGTGAAGCCACAGAAGGAATACGATGCCATGCTCGAGAGCACTACGGCTCCAAACTGAGCACAAAGTTACCAATGATGTTCTTATTTTAATCTGTTTTCTGTTTGTTCTTGTTGTTATTTGACGGTATTACTTTGTTTTGCACAACTTCATAAGCACTTATGTTTTTTGATAATGACAATGTTCTATGCAGATGATGTAACCAAAGTGTTGAAGCACAGCAGCCTGTCTGTATGTCTTATTAACCTGACCAACAATAAAACACATTATTATTATTATTATTATTATTATTATTATTATCATTATTATTAACAGGGATTGGGTTGTTATTATTACCTACTATTTTGGGGATTTTGGGTGGATTTGTTTTTTTCTGTTTGTATCTTTTTCCTGTTTGTATCTTCATTATTACTATGAATTATTCTGAACACACATGCAGTGTGGAAAAGAAAGCATAATTTAATTAAGATGTTCTTCCACTGCACAGTTTGACCCACCTCGTTTTGGCACCACAAAATCATCAAACAAACGACCATTTGACATCTTGTTGGGTTGTGTATTTCAGTCTGAGGTCGTCAGTTAATTGTCTAAAATATTCTAAATGCAAAGTCCACTTCTGTAGCTGGTGACAAAGTCAAAAACACTGGGACTATCTAAGTAAGTGCACCTGTGTTATGAATCTGCACACTCAAATGTTATTCATAAAGCCCACTGTGAAAGTATTGAAACACTCAGTCCATGGAGAAATGCTCAGAGGCCGTATTCAGAAACTGTGCCTTTAAACAAGCCGTTTGGAATTCCGTAAGGTTGTGATGTTACACCTATACGCTCAGAGTTTCCTTTAACTTCGTCCTCCAACAGCACCCCCCGCCCTTCCTGAAAGAAACCAAATATGCTTATTTATGTTTTTTTACCTAATTTATGTGCACTAGTTCCATTTCAGCTCAGTGTGAGAGTCTCTATTGCATTTTACTGTCATCTATGGTCATGCTAGTTTCTCTTCTCTGCTCCGTCTGTGTTTCACCGAGGGCGGGGCTTAGCCCCTCCACACACGGAGCGGAGCAGAAGAGAGACAGACAGCGGAGGAAACATTGTGCAGTTGTTGGATGCCAGGAAGCAAATTTGTCATCACACAGCCTTCCTAACGTTGGATAACATTATCCTCATCGGTGGCCATCGCAATTTATTGGTGAGTTTTACCCAGAGCCCTGGTTTTACCTAACTACATCAGGCTAGAATAGTGCGTCACTCAGAAAACAGTCAACCAATCAGAAGAGAGGAGCATTGAGCAGACACAAAACAGCCTGTTTCAGGCTGAGTGGGACAGAAGCTGCATCCATGGCTTATACAGCTGTAACAAAGTACTTTTAGACCATAAAAACATGCAAATGACTGTAAATAGACCACAAAAATGAAAATATTAAACTGGGAGGGGGGTATAATATGACCTAAAAAACATCATTAATATGTTCTAAAACTAATATCATCCAACCAAAACACCAGAGAGAACTGCCTGAAAGTCACATCCTGCGGTCTCTGATGTTTGAGCAGAAGTTTAAGTGTTACATGAGAGTTTGACACCAGACGTCAGTTTGGGCTGAATCACCATAATAGGACTCTGTGCTCTGGGTCATTTAAATATTTTTTTCTGCCCTCTGTGTTGTCTGACAGGACTCTCCATCCTGAGATCTGCTAACTCCTCTCATGCCAACATTTCTCTTCAGCTAAAGCTTCAGTCACATTCACCTTCAGTTCAGTGAAACTGAACTTCAAACGGTTCAAAACAGGAAGTGATGTGACAGTTTTGATGTAAGCAAGTAAGCAAACTGTATTCTTATGTTGCTTTTCAAATTACATTTTTCACAGGAAGAAGACAAGGGGAAAGAGGGGGATAGAAGACATCGATATAACATAATATTAATTAAGTTACAACTCAGTCAAGACAAGACAACAAAAACAAACCAGTTTAACATGTTTTAAAAGAAAAGACTGATTTGTCTTCACTAAGACTTTGTGTGAAGCTACAGAGCAACAGATGTGTTGCATCAAAATTGTTTCATGTAAACATCAAATTTACCTACAGATTAATTTGGCAGCAACACATTCTCAATCTGCTGACATCTCACAACTTCAAAATCCATGAAAACACAAGAAGAGACCAGACAAAAACTGAAACAGGTTACATGTAATGACCTGTTTATCTGATCTTATATACAGAGATGCATATTTCCTGTTCTATTTTCTGTCTATAATAATCTGTAGTAATATATAATAATCTATAATAACCTGCAGTAATTTGAGTTTTGTCAGAAGTCTTAAAACATTTGTGTGTAATTATTCGTGCTTTAGTTTAATTCAGGTTTTTTTTTTAACCTGCTTTGTTTTAAAACGTGTCTTTGATAATATACAAAAGTTTTCCATAAATATTTGTTATTATTAGTAACATTAATATTTAGTTTACTCAAGTTCATCTAAAAACATTTATTTTTCTTTACTCTCTTATATATACATATATATAATATTTTAAACATATAAAATATAACAAATATGTTCTTCTTATCATTATATTGTATTATATAAATCAGCTTCAGGCTCCTGGCAGTCTGAACTCAGGGACTAAAAGTCCGGGTAAGTTTCCGGCCAGCTGTTACGTCACTGCTTTTTTGGCTTCTTAACGATTGGCTGAGAGAGTGAGCAGCTGACGTTCCACGGCGCTGATTGGCTGTTACACATCTCTCTCTGTCTCTCTGTCTCTCTCTCTCTCTCTCTGTCTCTCTCTCTCTCTCTCTCTCTCTCTCTCTCTCTCTCTCTCTCGCTCTCTCTCTCTTCCTATCTGTCCTCGGGGGGCGTGACGGAGCGCGCGGAGCGGACAGACTGCTGCTCTTTTTCTCTAAAATGGCTGAAATGTGAAACGAAAAGAATAAAAACAGAAAGAGGAACAGAAAGCAGGAGGTTTCCGGTCTGTTGTTGTGGTTTCTGTTCGGACTGGCGCGGATTCTACTGGATTCTACCGAGACTGAAACTTTCAATGAACTGCAGGTGAGAGAAAAGAAACTGCGCCACAGCAGCAACATGTCGGTCTGTTCCTGTTCCTCCTGTTCTACTGACCTCTACTCATCTTCTACTGAGTTCCAGTTTAGTGTTTACTGAGTTTAGTTAAGTTTGGTCATTTTCATCTTAGAAAACTCAAATACATATTCAAATAAATAAACAATAATAAGTCATTATTCTTGAAGCAGTGACAAACAAAGCAAGTTTATCCTGACAGGAAATGTTCAGGCTGAAGCTTCAGCTTATTGACATTCATTATACTGGACAGTGTCATGAAAACCTGGTCCAGGTCTGAATGCTGGACCCCTACAGTGAGGGGGTCTGGTCCAGGTCTGAGTGCTGGACCCCTACAGTGAGGGGGTCTGGTCCAGGTCTGGGGGCTCTGTTATGCTGGCATGGTTTGGGTCCACTTGTCCCCATAGAGGGAAGAGTCACTGTTAATCAATACAAAGTAGTTGTAGGAATATCTTTGTGAAGAACGGTGTTCATCCCTCCAGAAGACTTCAGAGACTGAAGAATCAATAACAAGGCTGATGAGCATCATTGATCATAAAGATCTTCCTCATGTGGTGTTGTGATGATGATGATGATGATGATGATGATGGTGGTGCAGAGCGCTGTCTAACACGTCAGCTGGGTTGAGATCTGGTGACTGTGAAGGTCATAACATATGATTCATCCTGGAAGTGACCCTTCACCTCTAAGGGGACAAGTGGACCCAAACCATGCCAGCAGAATGCCCCCCACAGCATCACAGAGCCCCCAGATGTATGTATGTTGTATAAACCCAAAAGTCCCAAACAAAGTTCATACACACATTAATGTTCAAACCTCAGTTTTATATTTGTTAATCATCTTATCTTTAAATGAAGTGTAATACACGTCTTTTATTTCCTCTGACTGATAAACATGTTTGTTTAGTATTTGTTCTTTTAAACATGCAGATTCCTCTCAGTTCGCTTCAAACAGCTTCTGGATAAAATCCAAAGCATCTTAGTTTTTACTTTATTCATTCTGATGAACGATCATGTGAGTTTATAAATGATATGTTGGTTGGTTTGTGATAATCAGCTGTTTATGATCCTTATAGTTCTGCTCTGTAGCAGGAAAATGTCATTTATGTTTCCCCAAACCTCCACACAGTAGTAGTATTGCAACGGACCGCTCATGTTCTACTGAGTTCTACTCATGTTCTGCTCTTACAGGGTTCTGTCTCATTGTATTTATTCCTTTTATTGAATTTAATATTTATTATTTCACCTTCCAGAGTGAACTGACCACAGAGCAGTTTGACTTATTACCTCTGATGACTTTAAATTGAAACGATTTCTAACATGGAAGATATGAGAAGAAGTAAAAACAGTAGAAGCTTGTGTGTTCTGCAGGAAATAATCCAGATAGACAGAATATTATTCACAGCCGGATGAACGTACAGAAACATACAGAAGATCAACTGTGTCACCGCCAACACAAAGAGGATTAAAGAACATCTGCAGGCAGATTTATCGCAGTAAATCAGGTTTAACATGTCAGAGGCTGCAGATAGTTTGTGCATTAAAATGCTTTTTTTTAATTTTAGGAGAAATGAATCAATGATTTGAAAAGAACATTTGTATAAAGTTGAAGGCTTCATGTTTGATGATATTTCAGACCGAACACTGTGTGTGAAATAAATACTGTATATATATGAGCTGTTTGTGCAGGTTTATCAGTCAGTTTAGTTCAAGTTTTTGATACAAAGTTTTTCACTTCCTGTGATGCAGTAAAGATGAAGACCTTGAGATGTGGTTGAAAGTCAGTAGTAATGTTCAGCGTGGACGATTTTGTTTCATAAAACTGAAATAAAACAGAACGGACGTGTATATGTGTGTATGTGTGTGCTGACAGGTTGCTAGGTTACAGGTGTAAAAAGTAAATAAAGCAGAGTTATATCACTAAAGAGAAGTTCAATATTCTTTATTTCTAGTCTGAAGTTCTGTATTTGTCCTCATGTTTGGATGAACTGATCTACTAACTAGTATTGTGTGTGTATCAAAGCTGATATATCTGATGAAAACCCGTCAGTGAGTCACACTGCTGCACTGGTCACATGTTCCTTCATCATGAAGAGTTTGGACACGTCAGTTTGTTTAGAAACGGATCCAAAGACTAATAACTGTGATAAGATTGTCACATATCAGAACTTGTTGACTTTGTGCCACATTATAAATATCTCAAAGACCTTCAGTACAAAGTCCAGAGGTTGTGATATGAAGCTGTGAACAGAACTGTTCCTGCACATGCTCAGTGGCGTCTGCCCTGCACACAACCGCTCTACAGAGACTGAAAACATGTTAGATAAATACTTTATTTATCACAACGGGAAATTAAAATGCTACAGCAGCCACCTGACATAAATCTAATCAAAATACAAAAACAAAGAAGCAAAAAAGGCAAAATAAACAAATGCAATTAAAGGCTAAATTATATATATTATTAGTCTTTGGAGCCGTTTCTAAACAAACTAACGTGACCAAACTCTTCATGATGAAGGAACATGTGACCCAGTGCAGCGGTGTGGCTCACTGACGTGTTTTTAATCAGATATATCAGCTTTGATACACACACAATACTTGTTAGTAGATCAGTTCATTGTTGGTTTGGATCCAAACATGAAGACAAACATAGAACATCAGCAGAATGATCCTTTTAACAACACAACCCAACATCCCAGTGGCAGAGGACAACACCACAGATCTTTCACAGATGTAAACTTTATGCATAATGTTCTGTCTCATAAATCTGAACATTGAGAACACGTTCTGGCTGCAGACGTCAGTAACAGTGGCTCTAGTATGGAGCCATGTGGAACACCAGATCTCTCTTCTTCATGTCTGGAGGACTAAAGCTGTGTTCTCTGTCTGCAGGGTTCTCCACATCCTGAACCCTCGCCACGGGGGTCCGTCTCCCATCATGCCCGTCGACATGGCCGTGAGAATCTGCCTCGCCAGCTCGCCTCCTCTGCGCTCCTTCCTCAGTAACTATGACAACCGCTGTTCTTCCTCTGCAGCCGCTCTACTGCCGCGCTGCCAACCACTGCGACCATGTCTGGCTTCCGGTCGCTGCAGCGACACCTTCGCTAGCAGCAGCATCACCACGGCAACGGCGGCCTCAACATCAGCGTCAGCGGAGAACAGCAGCCAGGCGTGGCTGAGGAAGAAGAAGAAGAAGAGCGTGGTGTTTGCAGACTCTCAAGGTCTGGCGCTGACCGCCGTCCACGTCTTCAGCGAGTCGGAGGACGACCTGCTGAGCGAGCTGCAGTTCCACCTGACTGAGCTAGAGGACGCCACAGGCAGACTACACCTGGGAGACATCACAGGTGACTCCGCTGAAGAACAGCAAATATTAATTAATATATAATATTAATACTAATAGTATTTTCTCAATTAATCATTTTCTCTATAAAATAACAGTAAATAGTGAAAAGTGTCTGTTAGATCAATAGTCCAGAATTCAAAGATGTTCAGTTTATTATCACGTATGATGAAGAAAAACTGTGAATCTTCACATTTTAGAAGTTACCAGCAAATATTTGTCAGTTTTGCTTAGAAAATGACTAAAACAATTATTTAATTATCCAAATAGTTGCCTATTAACATGTTGAACGACTAATCGCTGCAGCTTGATATTTATCCAGCGAAACATTATCTAGTTCCAGTTTCTCAACTGCAAACATTTCCTGTTTTTCTTTCTTATTTTTGAAGTAAACTGAATATTTTTAGGTTTTGAGGTGCAAGCTGATCTTCTGACATTTCACAGACTCAACAATTCTCAGAGAAAATATTTTACTGGATGAAGGAAACAATCTTTAGTTGCAGCACTAAACTTTATTCATGCAGAAATAACAAAGTGCTTCACGAGGAGAAGAGAGGAAATCAAACATATAAGAACAGGAAGAATTCATTAAAACCTTTAAAATAAAAGAACTGAACTCAAGAGAAAGTCAAAGAAAACAGCTGGTTTAAGATGTTTTGTAATTCATCACCTCTAGTTTTCAGACCCGAGACTCCACCGAGAGGTCAGACAGCCAATCTCTAATCAGCCAGCTGTCTGTTGACTCGCCCACCTGCTCTGATAGGTCGATGCTGGTCGTCATCCAGAGTCAGACATGTTCTGAACGAGCTGCAACGTTCTGATTCATGAGGAAACAACTCAAGAAGCTGTCTGCTGTTAAATCTCTTTAAATGTATAATCTGGTCTTGTTTTCTGGTTTGAGTTCTCCTGACCGTCTGTTTCTCCTCCAGACTCAGCTGATGGGGGGTTGGGCCTGGTCCTGGACTTCACCCAGCCGGCTGCAGACTACCTGGACCTGAGGAACCGGCTCAAAGCCCAGCAGGTTTGTCTGGAGACGTGTTCAGTCCAGGACCGCCTGCTCTCAGGCACTGTGCAGGTCCGAAACATCTGCTTTGAGAAGTCCGTCTCAGTCCGGATCACCTTCGACTCGTGGCGCTCCTTCCAGGACGTTCCCTGCCACTACCTGAATAACGTGTACGGCTGCCCCGACATCGACACCTTCGACTTCTCCGTGATGGTGCCGGAGGTCCTCGAGCCGGCCGACAGGATGGAGTTCTGCATTCAGTACCAGACTCGGGACCGGACCTTCTGGGACAACAACCTCGGGAACAACTACCGACTGGCGGTGACGGATCCACACGGCAGCCCGACGCGGATCCCTGAGAGCACAGCCGGGCTGCAGGTCCAGAGAGACGGCGGCGGGGAGGAGCGGCAGGAGAGGGAGTTTGATCCGTTAGGAAGCCCCAGGACGTCAGCAGGGATCTTCTCAGAGTGGCAGAGCTGGGGCCGGGTCGAGACCAGCGCCCCTTACTGGTGAGACCACCACAGAACGTGTTAATGTGCTCTCACAGGACTTCAGCTGCACTGAGAAGTTATTCCAGATGTTTGTAGAGGACACTGCAGACTGCTTTCACTCGTCACTTTAGCTCCCAACATGAGTTCATTTGAGTCTTTTGAAGACGAGTGTTGACGTCTGGACGGACTCAGGATAACTGTCACTTTAACGTCAAACTGCCTCGGCATAAATCTGTCGAACTCATCACGACACTCGAGCAGTTTGTCAGCACAAATCTTTTCAAATTTGCACCCAAAAACCAAAACCTGCTGAGGACCGAACGGATGAATCAGACGGAGACATGGGAGACCTCTCGGGAATACTTAACTTAGATACACAGGGATTCCTTCATCGATGCTCACAGTGTCACCTTTTGAAATATGCAAATATAACAAGTCTTTCCACAACATGACTGAGCAGCGGGAAGACGAAGCTTTGAAAAAGCATCAGAAGACTTGAGAAGTCTCACACACACGTATTCAGAAGTGCTTTTCTTTAAAACCTCCCAAATATTCATGAGGCCTTCTTGTGCTTCATAAAGCTTCTTTGTCATTTCTGAAACTCCCCAACGTCAGAATCCACGTGGCTCCACCAGGATTCAGTTTCATCGGCCTTTCAGGAGAGTTTCATCTGGATTTAAGAGGACTTTGAGTGAAGAGTGTGAAGGATTAATTCCACGTTAAACTGCAGGGCTTCTTATTAGACCTTTAACAATTAGTCGATAAATAGATTAGTTGCCAATTATCAAATTAATCGTCAACTATTTTGATAATTGATTACTTGTTTTGAGTCATTTTTTAAGAAAAAATGTCTCTGATTCCAGCTTCTTAAATGTGAATCTTTTCTGGTTTCTTCAGTCCTCTGTGACAGTAAACAAAACAAGACGTTTGAAGACGTCATCTTGGACTTTTGGAAACACGGATACACATTTTTCACCATTTTCTGCCATTTTCTGGACCAAACAACTAATCGATTAATGGAGGAATAACGGACAGATTAATCGATAATGAATTTAGTTGCAGTTCTTCTTCATATTCTTCACAACAGCATCACAGCTGAGAGATGCAGGGACGTTTAATCAAAGGATGACATGCAGATATGGCGTGTTTCTCACCTCATGCAGCTTCCTCTTTATTTCCTGCATTTTAAATGGAAACTTTCCCTCCACACTTCAACAGAAACCCTTCAGGAGGAAACCAGCAGGACGGCTTCAAGTCCTGCAGCAGCACCAGCCTGAAACACCTGAACCTGTCTGACAGGCAGGTGTAAAACTTCATAAACGTTTGGACTGAATAATGAATTCTGCAGACTTGGTTTGGGTTGTTCCGGTGTTAAACCTTGATGCCTTTAGGTGACCTGACCCGGTCCGGCTCTGTTGACCTGTGTGTTCTGTCCAAACCTGCATGTCAAGTCTGCAAAGCACAGTGGACATCCAGAGATGGACTGAAGATCTCAGCATCCGTGTATCCATGGCAACAGCTGAGGTCTGGTCCCCTCGCAGCCACAGTACATATGACCAAAGTCCAGAGGGGCCACATTTGAATTCAGCATGAAGACCTTTTTATTTAATTCATATTGTTTGATTGGCAGCAGGAGCGACGCGATAAAGCCTCAAAATAAGATCTAGATTCATCATTTTAACTGATTTTTTTAAAATTTCAGCTGCTAAATGCAGAATTGAAACTTCATATTGTTTTTAGACAGTTGAGCAAGAAAACTGAAGACTGTGGTCATTATAATAGAAGACAGGTGAGCTAACGAGGCCACACGTCACAGTTTACACAACTGTTGGTGAACATTTACCTGCTCATGGTAATAACTATAGATTTTTTACACAATGTGCAAAAACAAGAATTCAAATGACCGAGTTCATTCCATCTATCGCCCAGAGAGACCAAACCTGTAACAAGATTCTGACCAATCACAGACGGCGGGCAGAGCTCCACATCTTGATAACTGAGGCAAAAACAATAATGACTTTCTTCTGTTTGGTCTTTCAACTCTTTGCCATCATTATATTACTCAGGCCAAACAGGGTCTATAGTGTGAAGCCACCCTGCAAGGTTTCTTTTCCCCCTAAAACAGTTTCCAACATTTCCCACAATGCCTCAGTGTCCCGGGGTGTAGCTGTGACTGACATGAGAAAGATAAAGAAGTGATTCTTGTTTTTACTGTTTTTTCTTCTGTAGTTTGAGTTGTTGAAGTTAAAATTCTCCACTTTGTACTCGTTGCCTTCGTTGTAGAGATTCAGGAAATTCTGGTTAAACATCCAAAACTGCAGCTGTTAATCAATTAATTGATCATCAGATAAAAAATCTGCAACTATTTAATTGTTTCATTAAATCAAAAATGCCTCTCAAGTTTCAGCTTTCAGCAAGTCTCAGTCTTTGATAATAAATCTGAAGTCTTTTTTGGACCAATGATTAAACAAAACAGGCTCTGATGACATCACTTCTGTCTTTATGGACATTTTTCACTGTTTTCCAGCATTTTACAGTTCAAACAATTGAGATAATAATCAGCAGATTGATTGGTAATGAAATTAATAGTTGCAGTGCTAAAAACAGCCTATGTTGGAAGCAGGATGCACTGAAATCCAGATGCTGGGAAAGAAAGAAAGAAAGAAAGAAAGCAAGGAAGGAAGGGAGGAAGGAAGGGGGGAGGGAGGGAGGAAGGAAGGGAGGATCTGCAAAGCAGGCAAAGTTCAGTTACAGGTCTGTGATGACTGAACAACGTGGGTCCCAGTCATCAGTTGTTGGGCAGATTAGGACGTTCTGGTTGCTGACTGTCAACATTGACCGCAGCTTAAATTCAGCTCCTGCAGCGAAGCCGTAGAAATCACATGACCACAGCGTTCAGAGGACGTTACGTTCACTCCGAAAACATTCAAACATTTATTTGGTTGTATCTTTGGTTGTTCTTCCTGTTCGCAGCTGTAAGAGGCCACACCTCCTCCGTGCCCAGGTGAACCTCCTCCAGGTGTTGCTATGCAGTGTAATAATGGTAGTCTCCCACTGTAGTCTTGTTGTCATGGTAACTTCTGTAGGTGGAGGGAGAGAGAGAGCTAAAGCTAAACCCGCACTTCCTGTTAGCTCCTGTAGCCATACCAGTTTAAAAGCCTTTACTAAGCTAAGTGTGTGTGCGTGTGTGTGTGTGTGTGTGTGTGTGTGACAGGAAGTTGAAGGAGGCTGAAGGGAAATGAAAAGTGTTTTAAGTGTTGTTGAATATTTAATAAACGTGTTGAAGTTGTTGTCGACTGCCAACGTGACCTGAATGCAACACGTCAGTTAGCGGTTAGCTCGTGCTAACTGGACGTATGTGTCTTAACCGAGCTAAGCTAGCTGGATGCTAGCATTAGCAACTGTACTGTAGACAAGGCTGTAATGTGAAGTGCAATGTAATGATGATGTCATGATGCAGGAAGTGATGTAAGCAGGAAGTGGTTGACTGTTCCTTTTGTGTGTCCTTTAAGAAATAAAGTCTAATGTTTGTAGCAATGTCTCCTTCTGGTTTATTGTTTTTCTTCCTCCAGATGTTCCGACTAGAGCTGCAGTTAATTGATAAGTTCTAGTAATTGTTTTGAGTCATTTATTTAAGAATAATGTCTAAAGTCTCTGATTCAGCTTCTTAAATGTGAATGTTTTCTGGTTTCTTGAGTCTCTATGACAGTAAACTGAATATCTTTGTGGACAAAACAAGACATGTGAGGACGTCAGCTCAGGCTCTGGAAAACAGTTCAGTTTCATTAGTTTTAAACATCATTGAGTAATTAAAGCATTAACGGAGTAAACATTGGTTTGGTGAGATGTAAAAAAAACCCCCAAAAGCTCTCCGAAAGACGTGTCACCAAAGAATGAAAACCAACAATAATGACAAAAAAGGAAAGTTAATAAAAGACAAAAACAGTTGAGGCAGAAACTGGGTGGTGATGAAGCTGAAGCTGGAACAGCAGCAGAGTGAAGAGATGAAACCTGACAGAGCGGCACAGACACACACATGATTAACATTCCTCTTTTTATCTCTGATTACTGTCCAGCTGACTGAAACTTCAGCCGGAGAGGAAGAATCTCTTTATGTTCCTGCAGCAGCGTCCTGACATCACAACGTGTTTCCATCAGCCGGTTTACATGCAGACTTTCAAACATCTGAGAGGAAAAAGTTTAACACTCAGAAATGTTTTTGCTCTTTCTGAACTGTTCAGGTACAACAGATTTATTGATAACACCAGATCAACTGTTTGATTGTGATCTCTATAATCTCACCGACAGACAGTCTTTATCAAACTCTCTTCAGTTCAAACAGCTTCATCTGACAGAATCAACATGAATACACAATATTAAAAATGATGGACTGCAGAGAAAGTTAAAGATGGCAGGAAGTTGTGACTGACAGCTACAGACGGTCTGTGATCTCCCTCACTGTATTTTAATGCAGCTGACTTCATGTACAGTGCTGCTTGAAAGTTCATGAACCCTTTAGAATTTGCTCTATTTCTGCATAAATACGACCTAAAACGTGATCAGATTTCCATTCAAGTCCTAAAACTAGATAAAGAGACATCAGTTAAACAAACGAGACAAAAGCTTTATACTTGTTCATTTATTTATTGAGGAAAATGATCCAAGGTTACATATTTGTGCGTGGCAAAAGTATGTGAACCTTTAGGATTATCAAGTCATTTGAAGGGGAAATTAAAGTCGGGTGTTTCAGTCAATGGGATGACAATCACATGTGAGTCTGGGAGACCCTGCCTTATTTAAAGAAGAGAAATCTGGGTCTTCACTGTCAAACTCTGAGCTTCACAACACAGGTTTGTGGAAGTGTGTCATGGCTCAAACAAAGGAGATTACTGAGGACCTTAGAAGAAGAGTTGTTGATGCTCACCAGGCTGGAAAGGGTTATAAAACCATTTCTGAAGATTTTGGACTCCACTAGTCGACTGTCGGGCAGATTGTATATAAATGGAAGACATCCAACACCATTGTTACCCTCCCCAGGAGTGGTCGAACAACAAAAATCACACCAAGAGCAGGTGTGTAATAGTCCAGGAGGCCACAACGGACCCCAGGGTAACATGTAGGAAACTAAAGGTCTCTATTGCAGTGGCTACAGTCGATGTTAATGAGTCCACCATCAGGAGAACATTGAACATCAATGGTGTTCATGGCAGAGTTGCAAGGAGAAACCCACTACTCTCCAAACAGAACATTGCTGCCGTCTACGGTTCGCTCAAGACCACGTGGAGCCAGAAGGTGATTGGAACAATGCTCTGTGGATGGATGAGACCAAAATCAAACTTTTCGGCTTGAATGAGAAGCGTTCTGTTTGGTGATGAGCAAACACTGAGTTCCATAAGAAATATTTTCAAATGTCCGGGTAGCCGTCTGTGAACTGAAGCTCAACAGAAAGTTTGTCATGCAGTAAGACAACCAAAGAATGGTTAAAGCAGAAGACAGAGTCCTGACCTTGATCCAGTAGAAATGCTGTGGAAGGACCTGAAGCAGGCAGTTCATGGTGAGAAGCCCACGACATCCCTGAGTTGAGACTGTTCTGTGGGGAGAAGCTGATGTGCAGAGCTGATAAACAGTTATTGGAAACATTTGGTTGAAGTTATTGCTGTAAAAGGGGGTCACACCAGTTACTGACAGCAAGGGTTCACATACTTTTGCGTCATACAGATATGTAAGATTGGATAATTTTCCTCAATAAATAAATGAAAAAGTTTGTTTTTTTTGTCTCATTTGTATAATTGGGTTCACTGTATCTAGTTTTAGGACTTGTGTAAATATCTGATCATATTTTAGGTCATATTTATGCAGAAATACAGAAAATTCTAAAAGTTTCACAAACTTTCAAGCAGCTCTGAATTTGTTCTCATTACATATTTTTTTCTGTTTCTGTTGTCAGACGACTGTGAGTGTGAAACTGATTTAATCGCAGCTCATAAACTCTACATGTAAACCAGCTCTCAAGAAACAAAAATCAACATGAAAACCGATGAATGAAATCGATGAAATGATCAGTCTGAGGTGTTTCTCCATCCACCTGTTTTCATTCTGCACATTAAACAACCTGCGAATATTTAAAACAATCTCTGCATCCGTGTAAAACAGTTTCCTGCTGTTTTGCATCGGTTGAGCTTTGACCGTCGCTCTTTAATGATGGTGGTTTATGGTTACTGGTTTTACGGCAGCGACTGGAGAATTAGTTCATTTGCTGATATTTGGAAACAAACATTCAGGATATTTTACTTTGAACATTTTGTGGTTAAAGAGACGAGAGATAAATGAAACATTTAGAGGGTCAGAAAGACCTTCAGTCCATCAGTTATAATCATCAACATGAAGACTTCTCTCTCACAATATTATAAATGTATTTAACTGTAAAATTATGACTTTGAAACTACTGAATAACAACCTCTCTGAGTGGCCCTGATACATAAGACACTGATGTTCATCAACAGTGGAACGAAACAAGCAGTCAGAACATTTTCTTAAGATATTTTCTTAGAGACGTACTGGACACTATAACATGTTTTTTAAGCTGTGAACTAAATGATACGACTGTACTGTGATGAAACACATCAATGCTGGTGTTAATATTGACACTGACACCAAATTAATAAAAAAAAGGCATTTCATGGGTTGAAAATGGCTCGACCTGTCATCAGCTGTTAGAAATCAGCTCTGAAAAGGCGGGAACAATGCTGATGTAGAGTCGACTGTTTGGGAGTTCTCTATATCGTGAAATCTATATAACTGATAGAATGATTACCCCCCCCCCCCCCCCCCCCCCCCCCGCGAACCAGCTGATAACTGCAGGAACAGACAGGCGGAGAGTTGAAGAGCTGCAGGGCGAAATGCAAAATGACTTCTGGTTTAAATGTCGTCGCACAGTTTGTCTTCCTCTCCTTCCTCCTGCCTCACACAGCCACGCTCCCCCCTCCTCTCCCTCCTCTCAGCCCCCTCGCCCACTCTTTAGCTTTTTTAGAAATGATGCAGTTGAGTTGGGCTCAGACCAGCGGTGCAGTTACACAGCTCCTCACAGAGCAGCTCACATCACTGTTCAGCTGAGTTTTCCTCGTTCACGCTGGAACGTCACGCTGGTGTTTTAACAGCTACACACTGTTTTTTTTTAAAAAAGCTCCTTTTTTGGAGAGAAAAACAGTTTTAATCTGGACGGAGGCTGAAACTAAAAGATGTGATTACAGATTGAATCAGCAACAAACCCTCATGTTCTGCTTCAGTTCGCAGCTTCTGTGTGAGAGTTTCCATTCAGAGATTATACAGTTATGTAACAGGAAGAACACACACACACTCACACTCACACACACACACACACACACACACTCACACTCACACACACACAGTAGATTTAGATCTACTGTTGATCCACAAACACTGACATCCCTCCATCCTGCAGATTATCAGCTGACTGTAGGAAATATATAATAATAATAAACTTTATTTATACAGCACCTTTCACATGCAGGTCAAATATCAGCTGTTGAAAGTTTCACATCACTGACTGAAGTGATATAAACAGTCCGGAGGCTTTAACACGGAGGCTGCGTGTCATCAAACACCAGAAGAAGAGAAACTGCAGATTCTAAAGTTACACGTCTGTCACTGAAATATGTTTCTTTAAGTCCTCCGTTAATCTTTTCATATTTGTGTTCATTTTCTTTTTTAAATTACAGATTTCAATTCAAGCTTTTAATGTTCTCCATTTCAGAGTTTTAAAATCTCTTTTCTGTTTTAGTTATTTATAATCACAGTTTATTTGGTGTTTTCTCTTTTAATTTGGATTTTGTGTAAAAAAACACCCTCCTTATGAGCATGTATTTAATATTAGTGCAGGGACAAATATCATGAACTAGTAAATATGAATAAAATAATAATACATAAATAACTTTCACATTAGAGTCAATAAAGTTTGTTTGAATTTGAGTTTCTGAGTATTAGTGTTACATAAGACTGAGAGCACAAACCAAACTGTTGCGTAACTCTCAACACACACACACACACACGCACACAGTTGTGAACGTGTCCACAGCTCATAAATATCAGTTTCATTCATCTACTGTCACATCCTGCTCACTGATATTCAAACTGTTTCAGTTCAATGACATCATAAACCTGCAACATCACTTTAATAATTATATCTAGTTAATGAATCGCAGGACTGTCTACAGGTATCCTGACGTACACGAGATTAAAGGACACAAGAAATTCATGTTGTGTCATTTCATGTCTTTAGTTTAATAGTTTAAAGCAAACAAACTGTCTCCAAATACCGTATTGTCCTGGGTATAAGACGACAACGCCTTCTCCAACATAGATACATATGATACTATTAATCCAAGCTGAAGACAGTCCTCATCCCAAAATCCCATTAAAGCAAAACGATGTAACTTTCAAATCCACAAAAACTACTTTCATGCTCATACAAAACAGAAGTTCAATTTCAAAGCAATAAAAATAATAAATATGATGAGTATTTTATTCTATTTCTGTCAAGTCTGCTCCACTAAATTCTACACACTGCACCTTTAAAAAGACATTTAAGCCATCGATAAGCCTACCAGGCTTTCTTCGTCTCCCTGCACATTGATTTTTTTCCCCTTGTTGTGTGTATTTGTTTCATTTTAACTGATGCACTGAAACTAAAATATGTCCTCTCACATGCTCATGTATGAGCTGCAGTTTCAGCTTCAGGACAAACTGCAGCTCCACAGCTCCCCCTGCTGCCGGGAGTCCGTCCTCACACACTCGTCTGTCAGTAACAGATCAGGATCTGCTCACAGCCGCCTGAAACACTCTGAGGGGCATCGCTTTGTCTTACAGGTCCTTTCGTTTTACACTCATTTCCTGGAAATGCTCGGTGTAATCTGCAGGTATTTAATGGGTCAGTTTTAGGGGATTTTAAAGAGAAGAAGATGCAGTTTGGTACCAAATATAAAAAACGTGGTTGGTTTAATTCATAAGTGCCGGTTCATTATATTTGAGTTCATTTGTACTTATTACTCTTAACTCTTGACTCTTAAATTGACAGAAAATATTTTTTCAGTGTGTAGTTTTGTGTGTCAAACTACACATTAGCATTTCTTAAAAACTCATTTCCTGTCTTCTACCAAATTACCCCACCCCTTTCCAGTCCCTCCAGGAAATTGTGATTTTTATGCAAGAGCAGCAATTTTGCTGAATTACACAACTTTTCTTTATGAAATGTGCAAATCAACAGGCACTTGTGGTTTGGTGTGGCGGTAACTGACTTCATTCAAGTGGAGGATGAACAAATCTCACCTGCCAACAAAAATGACGCCACTGACAAGCAAAACAATTCCCAAATGTTCCCAAATGAGGTTTGATTCAGTGAGTCAGAAGAATACATGCTGATGTTGTTCAGACATAATCTGCCTCAAACATAATCATAAAATGTTTACTTAATAAAGGTTATAAATGGAACTCAAGTACAGTATTTTCTTGTTTATAGAACTTGAGTCCTCATGGTTCTCATGTTCAAAAAATACATGAAATACATGAAACATTAGAGCTGAAATATAGTTGTTTCTGTGATCTGCACGATGCTTTTTATCCAAGGAAGTCGTTACATATGACTCTTCACTGGTAGCAGTTTAAAATAAATCACATTATTTTCCTTTGCTTACAATTTTTCACAATTCCTGCGATTTTACCACAAAAAGAGACACAAAACATCACAAACTGTAGTGCAATTTTTGAGAAAAGCTGCTGCAAAACATTTTTGGCTGCAATAGTCAAAAAAATACTGTGAAATCTTGGAGGGAGTGGATAAATAACATATTTAGTTTGTGAAAGTTACACAAATGTTCTCGAAGATTTCGAAGATCGATTTCTGGCATTTTGATTACTGTTCTGTTGGAGTTGAGAGTCTACCATCTCTCTCCACTCAAGCAACACCTCCCTTGACCTGAAGTAATGCTCGGGGTTTGTGTTTGCCGATTCTGCTGCTCATGTGACTGCACTGAATTCTTCGTCTTGTTCTGGTGGACCTCTGCCAAACCAGCATAATGTCTGTTAAAAGCAAAGTTAACTTTAACCCAGATCTATGTAAAAAAAAAAAATGAAACAGACTTACTTGCGGTTTGGGAGTTCCAGGTGAACTCATGGAAGAGATCACCAAGATATGAGGTCAGGTCAGGCGTCTGAGCAGACGGCTGGCTTGGGAAGAGTGACGCTCTCTCCTTAGTATGTAAATTATATGCAGATTATATGTAAATTACATGCTCCTTGCCCTTCCCCTCAAACCCCTCCTCTCTATGCCAAAAGTGTTACAGAAAATTGAGAATGAAAACTGACACTGAAATCAAACTGATAGCATAAAAAAAAAACTCACTGAAAAAAGACAGACATGAAGAAAAAATCTGAAAATTGACATTGAAAAACATCATAATGCAAAAACTATCAAAATAAAATAAGATTTTTTAAATGCCTGTGTTTAATTTTTCAGTGGAACTTTTGCCAATACAAGTGTTTTTTTTTGTTGTTGTTTTTTTTTTTTTAATTCAATTCAATTTTATTTATATAGAGCCAAATCTCAGGGCACTTTTAACATAGAGCAGGTCAAGACCGGCCTGTTTAATGTTTCCTTTTTCAGTTCAAGTTTTATTTTCAATGCCAAAATTTAATGTTCTTGTTCAGCAGAATGGAAACAGATATGTTTGAGTGGCAGATACCATGTCATGCTGCCACTCCATATGAAGGGCAGAAGAGTTTATTTTAAAGGGGTGTTAAACAAAGCAGGTCGGCAGGCAGCAGTATGTGCAAAAAATATAATATAATAGTTTATTAAGACAAATATTAATGAAACCGACAAAAACGAACCCTGAGAAATTCAACAAATATAACTTCAGCCGAGCAAAGAACAAAAAAAATATACAGCTTCCCAGCAGCTGCCACCTCCTCTCCTCCCAACTCATCACTACAGACCAGTGACCGGCTGTTTACCTGCTGAGCCTCACCTGACTGGAATGTACCATCTGCTCAGCTGACCACAGTCAGAGCTGGACTCATACAAAGCTTTCAAAAGCTTTGTATGAGTCATATAAACATATAAAACAACATTTATATAGAATTTCAGTTACTGCTGACAATCACAGTTTCCTCTAGTCACACACGCAGCTCAGTGTGCAACCATTTATACAGAAAATCATTTAGTGCAGAACAGTTTTATCCTCCCTGCCTCCATCTGACAGAACTGTGACTCACTGCTGAGAGCAGCTGATGATGTTCACCTGTTGTTACTATCAGGACTGAAGCCTTTCAACAAAACATAACATTGTGAAATACAAACTACCCAAATAAAACCCATATTCCATTATTTGGGTAACATGACTGATAGATTTACAGAAACATTGGACTGAAATTAGTGATTTAACACAAAAACACTAGTAATGTTGGAAACAGGAGCCAGTGAAAAGGGAGAGGAGCTTTTCACATGCCATCTAGCAGCCGTAGTAACAGTGAGGTGGAGCAGTGCTGCAGTTCAGATGATGTATATATATATATGTGGACAGATTTCTTCATTCAGAGGAGGGGGATGGAGGCTTTAACCCAACAGGGGACAGCATAGTCCACCTTGGAGGAAGAGACAAAGTTACAATCAATTTCATACAACTTCACTCATATCCACCACTTAATATGAAGCAGAGTTCCTCAGTTAGTCAGTGTCTGTCCATACCTGAGAGTGTCCATCTGTCTGTCCATACCTGAGAGTGTCCACTTGTCTCTCCATACGAGAGAGTGTCTACCTGTCTGTCCATACCTGAGAGTGTCCATCTGTCTGTCCATACCTGAGTGTGTCCACCTGTCTCTCCATACCTGAGAGTGTCCACTTGTCTCTCCATACGAGAGAGTGTCTACCTGTCTGTCCATACCTGAGAGCGTCAATCTGTCTGTCCATAACTGAGAGTGTCCATTTGTCTGTCATACCTGAGGGTGTCCAGTCTCCAGTGTGGATCCCCCAGTCCAGCCGACAGCAGCTTTTTTCCTGTCTTTCCTGGGTGATTGTAGCTCAGATCTAGCTCTCTCAGATGGGAGAGGTTGGAACTCAGAGCTGAGGCCAGAGAAGCACAGCCTTCTTCTGTGATCAGACATCCTGACAGCCTGAACACACACACAACACACAAACACACACAAACTTTGGTAAAATATCAGTTTTTGTGGCAAACAGAGCGTCACTATCACAGTGAGGTCTTTTTAGGTTTATATCTCCATCTTCAAATCTTAAAGTGTTTCCACTTCAACAATTGTTCTCATCTTGTAATTAGAAGGCAAATTCACACAAACTAAATTTGCTGAGTGAACATTTACAAACACCTGAATCCTGACCTGAGAGTTTCCAGTGTACAGTGTGAGCTCTTCAGTCCAGCAGACAGCAGCTTCACTCCTGAATCCTGCAGGTTGTTGTTACTTAGTCCAACTCTTTCAGACTAGACTGCGAGCTGAGAACCAAGGACAGAGCTGCACAGCTTTTCTCTGAGAGGTTACAGTCACTCAGCCTGCATATTAATGAAAAACAGAAAATGCTATTTTGTTCTTTCCAAAAAGTTAATAAATTCATATATGTATTAATTATTCATTGTCTTACAGAGCTTTGTTGGAGGCTTTGACCACTGGCAGCAGCCTCAGAAGAGTCTCCTCTGAAGCAGAGTATTTCTTCAGGTCAAACACATCCAGTTTTCTTTCCGATGACAGTAAGATGAAGCCCAGAGCTGACCACTGAGCAGGAGACAGTTTATCTGTGGAGAGACTTCCTGATCTCAGGTACTTTTGGATCTCCTCCACTAGAGAACAATCATTCAGTTCATTCAGACAGTGGAACAGACTGATGCTTCTCTCTGCAGACAGATTATCACTGATCTTCTTCTTGATGTACTTGACTGTTTTCTGTTTGGTCTGTGAGCTACTTCCTGTCTGTGTCAGCAGACCTCGTAAGATAGTCTGATTGGTCTGCAGTGAAAGACCCAGGTGGAAGCGGACTCCTTAAGGCCTCATCCACAGCGCTCTGGTAGAAACGTGTTGATTTGCCTCCAAACACTTCAGGCAGCCAGGATGTTGTTTGTTGTTTCCTTTCATTCTACACTGTAGCTACACAATTGGGGATTCAGTTATATTATAATCTAGTTTGCAATTGGATAAACATGACAATACTTACTGAATGAGTGATTTACATATTCAATGTTTTCAATGCATTGTTCAAGTTTTGATTACATGTATGCAATTTGCAATACTACTATCCATAGGGAGAGAAAAAGCACTTTATAAGATGTCAGAATGAAAAACAAAAAAAACACTTTTTTAGAATATATAGACTATAGTTTGTTGGGTTATTCGTTGTTGTTGTTTTTTTTGTCTGTGGGTTGTTCATCCTTTGAGATTACACCCAGGTCTTCCATGTGAGCCAGTTTCTGCTTCATGTAGGGCAAAAGTGGAAGAGGGATTCTTCTTGGAGTCATCAGGGAAAACAGTTTTGCATCTGACATGAGTTCAATCTTGTATTCCACTTCCATTTTGCCTAGCCCTTCAAAAAACATGGAAAACTGCTGTTTCACTGACTCAGTGGAGTCCAGGGCTACGGCATCTAATCTGGCTACTAGTCTGAGTGCTACGCTTGCTGTGCCCCCCCCCCCTCCAGTAGACCCAACTTCAGACCTGAGACTACTTGTACACACCCTGTAGTGTGCTTTAGCTGTGTGTTCTCAGTGTGGCTGTGGATTTTCCTCTCACCTGCAGATGGTTCATTTCCATAAAGAGTTTGACTGAGATGCAAAGATGAGATCTTAAAATGTTTCCACTTCAACAGTTGTTCTCCTTGTGTAATGAAAAGGCAAATTCTCCCAAGTAGTAAACTTGCTGAGAGAAACATTACAAACAGTTAATTTTCAGGTATTTAATGAGTCATTTTTAGGAGACTTTACAGAGAGGGTGATGCGGTTTGGTAGTCAGTATTAAAAAAAAAAAAAAACATGGTTGGTTTAGTGGGTAAGTGCTGGTTCATTCTATTTGAGTTCATACGTACTTATTACTTTTAACTCTTGACTCTTAAACTGTAATTGTGTGTGTCAAAAGTATAATTAGCACATTTCCTATATACTACGAAATTACACAACCCTCTCCGGTTCCTCCAGGAAACTGCAATTTTGCGATCGCAGTAGTTCAAAAGAAATCTCTGCAATATTTGCAAGAGCCATAATTTTGCTAAATTACTGCAACTTTTCCACATGAAACGTCCAAATCAACAGGCGCTTGTGGTTTGCACCAATTGTGGCGTTTGGTGTGGTGGTAACTGACGTCATTCAGGTGGAAGATGGACAAATCTCACCTGCCAACATGATGTCATGGAGGTTAGAGTTACACATTTTTGGCTACAATAATCAAAAAAAAAAAGTCAGTCACTGTGATTACTGCCACTAATAAAACTAAAGCACTTCTTCTTCTCTGGTTGCTGAAGGTCAGACGAGGTCAGCAGCCGTCTCCTGCAAGTTCAACCAGCAGGGTCAAAGGTCAACACTTCCTCCTGACAAAAACACGTGTGTGTTTGTGGTGTGTGTGTGTATGTGTGTGTGTGTGTGTGTGTGTGTGTGTGTGTCTATATTAGGAGGTTGAAGCATCTCCACAGAAGACAGAACAGAAGCGAGGGACGTCCATCTTTCATCTTTTCTTCTTCTTCCGCTGCTATGAACACTGACATGGAGCTGCAGAGGTGAGCTGCTCTTGATAGAAAACATTCATTACTGATTATTGATTAGTGCTGATGATTCTTATTGTTTCTCTGTGTGTTGAAGCTGCTCTGACTTTGAATCACAGCAGGAACATTTTTAAAAGCTCATGACTGCACAGTTTGAAATTCATCCCTTCATAATGACCTTACAATGGAAGTGATGGGGGACAAAATCCACAGTCCTCCTTCTGTGCAAAAATGTATTTAAAAGTTTATCTGAAGCTAATATGAAGCTTCAGCGTCCAAATGAGTCAAATCAAGTAGATATCTTTCAACATCAGTCTTTTTAGTGCCAAAGTCCCTCTTTTTGTTACTATACTTCCACCTGCAGCTCAACAGGGAAACACTGTCCGAGGAAACACAAAGAGGGAATTTGATGCTAAAAAGACTGTAAATGTGTCAGATATCCACTTGATATGACTAACTCAGACTGCTGAAGCTGAATATAAGCTTCACACACACTTTTAAATGACTGTGTGGACACACTGTGGATTTTGGCCTCCATCACTTCCATTGAAAGCACATTTGAAGGATCTTCTAATATGAATGATTACAGACACCTGACTGCTGGTTTAACTGGAAACACTGAACAAGATATAAAGTTCTTCAAATGTTTCTTAGAGGAACAGGAGTTACATGTTTGTTCCACAGTTTTGGTTCTTAAAAACATTTATTGCTGCAGTGATCAGTGACCTCCGACAGCTGCTGGGTTTACAGACAGTCGACTAAATGTGGAGCCGCTGTAAACTATTCACAGCATCTTAAACTGTCTCTAGAAGACACAGATGAAAGAAGATTCACTGGATCTAAACGCTGGAATAACTGAACTGATAATTGACTTTTTTCTCTCAACTGAACTTTGCTGTGATGTTTTGTCTGTGTTTTTATCTCCTGCATCTTTGATATTTTGTGTTAATTGTGAAGCACTTTTGTAATCCAAAGTTCAGTTTGGATTTTTATTGTCCCATAAGAGTTGGACGGGAAACAAATCACCTGTACTGACTTTATTAATTAGTAATAAAGAGAATACAAGTGATGAGTCTTTGTGTTTGCTCCACGTGAAGAGTTTTTCTCTCTGTGACTTTATGGTGTTCAAGAACTTTGCTGAAAAGAGAATTGTAACGCAAAAACACTAAAAAGACATGAGAATATAATAAATTGATGTGATAAAAACAGAGGAAAAGCTGTAAAATAATAAGAACAGCAATCAGATAAAGTGATGTTTCATCAAACTCTGAGTGTAAACTTACTGGTTAAAGGCTGTTTGAAACTCGTTCCTTGTTGTTTTTTCTTGTCAGATGTGAGCTGAACTCCTGCTGGGACGATGAAGACGAGGATGAAGACGACGACATGATGCTGGTAGGAAGACATAACAACGTCTTTTCTTTTCTTTTTTTTCAAAACAGTTAAAGATGGCAGCTGCGGCCGAAGTTCTGGTCTGATTTCATTCTTTTTGATTTCATCTTCTCTCTTGACTTTAGTCTTTCTCTTTTGTCTGTTTTGTAATGTTTATAGATTTTACTTTTTATATTTATTTTTCATATCATCGCATTTATTTATCCACTCCCTCCAGGATTTCACTGTTTTTTGTGATTATTGCAGCCAAAAATGTTTGATTTTGCAGCAGCTTTTCTCTAAACTTGTGATACAATTTGTGATGTTTTATGTTTCCTTTTGTGGTAAAATCGCAGGAATTGTGAAAAATTGCAAGCAAAGTAAAATAATGTGATTTATTTAAACTGCTACCAGTGAAGAGTCATATGTAATGACTGCAGATCACAGAAACAACTATATTTCAGCTCTGTTTAATGTATTTTCTGAACATGAGAACCATAAGGACTCAAAGTTCTATAATAAATAATAAATACTGTACTTGAGTTCCATTTATAACCTTTAATAAATAAACTTTCAGATCAACATCAGCAGCAAATAAAATCGTCAATAATGTTATTAAAATAAATCTAGTTTGATGTTTATGTTTGAGGCAGATTATGTCTCCTGACTCACTGAATCAAACCTCATTTGGGAACATTTGGGAATTGTTTTGCTCGTTTGCACGTTAATTATTGCAATCGCAAAATCGCAGTTTCCTGGAGGAAGTGATTTATATGAAAGATGTTGTAGATAAACTCTAATTTGATCATATTTTGTCTCAGAGAATGTTGATCAATGAGCTGCTGCTTTTATTGAACTTTATAGTGAAATTTTTCATTTTGTTATATTTTATTTTAAGCTATTTCATTCCTGAATATTTTAGCTGCAGCTGCCTGTGTGTGTGTGTGTGTGTGTGTGTGTGTGTGTGTGTGTACTTGTATTACTGACGTTGTGGGGACTTATGTGTGTTTACCCCTTTTTCTTGACTCGCCTCCCTTTTGAGGATAAAAGTCAACATTAGGATTAAATGTTAAGGTTTAAGGTTAAAGTAAGTCGCATGAATGTAAGTTAATGTCATGTCCTCTGAAGTGAAGGAAACATGACTCTGTGTGTGAATGTGTGTGCATGTGTGTGTGTTGTCATTAAACTGTCTGACCTCTGACCTTGGACATGTGATTGGTGGGTAATAAAGTGACATCAGAAGTAGGTTAACGATTGGCACCAGCCCACCTGTCGCCGTCATGGTAACGCTCTATCTGAATGTCTCTGATGTCTTTTTTCATGTTTTTGTGTCATCTGTCTTCACCTTGTTTTCTTTCTTTCCTTATCATTGCTCAGAAGAATATCAACATTTGTGTCCTCATAAACAATAATTGATGAGCTGTTTGTGATTAACGAACAGCAGATCTCTGACGCATCTTCTGACTGTTTGAAGACTTTAATAGTTTCAGCTGGTTTTATTCCATCATAGGAGGACTGTTATTATTTATATTATTATCTTTAACCTTCACAGTCTGTTGACCCATTTTAACATTTGAGAGCAGTAAAAACTTTTCTTTTACACTGTAATGTTACTACTGTTCCTACAGTGATCCAGAAGAAGCAACACTGGAAATATTTCAACTTTTTGTACATAAAGGAGGTTAAACTGACCCATATTTATTAAAAAAAAACTCAAAAAATCACCATTTAAAAATGTTTGCATTCAATAACATTCATTGAAATCATTATGATGGTTGTTTTAGACAACATAGAACCGTAATACAGTGAAGTGTAACTGTGTGTTTTTCTTCATAAATAAATAGAATAAAGTCTCTCTGCTCTGTGAAAGCTTCATCAAGGATTGATCACCCATTAATTAATGACCAATAAAGTATTTATAAATGATACATTTGTGGTTCAGAGGTTTGGTATGGAGACTAATTATGCGTTTAGAGGTTAATAATCCATTTATTGATCAGTTTATAAAATGTCAATCATTATTCCCTGACACCCAAATGAACATATTCAGATGTTTTGTCACAAAGATGTTGAGTTTATTATCATAGAAAACTGGAAAACTAGCAAATACTCACATGTGAGAAGCTGCTACCAGAGAAGATTTGACATTTTTCTGTTAAATAATGACTTAAATGATTAATACATTATCACATTTGCTGCCAATAAATTTTCTATCAGTGACTAATTGATTAATCCTCTAATGATTTCAGGTCTAAAGTACTACCATGTGCAGTGTAGTGGGGGGTCAGCAAGGGTCCAACAGGGGGTTAATCTGACCATGCCTCAGCTGACCTTTCACCCCTCCCTGTTGGGAGGTGATTGGCCAATAAAATGACACCAGAGAAGGTCATGTTCAACACACACACAGGTGAACCTGTGGTTGTTCCTCTTTAAGCTGCTAATAAAGTTTCATATGAGACAGGAGGTCAGAGGTCAGGTCCAGAGCGCTCCGTATTATTATCTCTGTTCTGTTACTGCTGTCGTTTCCTCTTTTAGACTCTGAAATGAAACAATGAAACAAAGAGTCTGTTCCATCAGACATCAGACTGCAGGAAATAAAGCTCCAGTTATCATCACACGTTCTGTTTCTGACACATTATTATAGTATATGTTGCTTACAGTCCGCAAGCTTGCACTAACGACTGCAACATACAACAACAACAGAGGAAGTTGTTCTTCTTCTACTACTTCTGCTTCAAAACTCGCTCGACTTACTCCAAGACACAACCTGGTGGCAGCGCATCCACAAACATAAATACTGCATAAAATACTAAATTATGAATACTTGATCCTGGAAAAACATTTTAGATCAGTACATCTTGGATTATAAACAAATTAACCTGTTAGGTGAATTTAAATGAATAAATAAATAAATTGTGGGGTCCCTGATAACCAATATAATCAATATAAAACAGTTAACAGAAGGAAATACTTAAAATAATAAACATAAACAATCTTGTAAATATCAATTGACCTCGCACACATATTTAATTTATTTTATATTAATTTCTTCGCCTATATCACATAAATACACTATAATCACCAGAACCTTTACTTCCGTGCATATTTTGCACAACTTTGTTATTTTTATAATCCACAAGTCAGGTCATAGCCAAATCTTATCTTATCTTATCTGACTAAGACTGTGTTTTTATTGAACATCATTACGTCAGGGTGATGAGAGGCTGCAATCTGAAAAAATCTGCATTTTGTGTTTGCTCAAAGCTGAAACTGTCCATGGTAGTTGTGTGTTTACAACAACAACTGAGGTCAACAACTCTTCAACAAGAGAAAACATCACGTTTATAGAGTTGTTGTGTTTCAATCATTTTATAGCAGGTTTCAATCTTGTGCTTTGAACTTTATTAGTGGGGTGTTTAAACAATCTTCACCAGAGCAGTAATTCATCTAGATGACGCTGTACGTTAGACATGCGTTCATGTCTCTCCGTCATCCGATGGCTGGGCTGCTTCTTTCCTCTTTATACTCTTTATTTATTCTCCTTTTGTTTTTCTCTCAGTGTCATCACACCCTGCAATTCTTTTAATTCTTAACCCTTTAGACCAGTGGTTGCCAACCTTTTTGGCCGGTGACCCCTTAAAATAAAAAAAAGTCTACCTGGGACTTCTCCTCACATGTTGCATTGTCTACCACTTAAGTTACTGATTATTTTCTAGATTTATCGGTTTTCTGACATTTTATCCATAAAATGTCAGAAAATAGTGAAAAATATCAGTTAAAGTTCCCCACAGTCCAAGGTTACATCTTCAAATGTCTGGTTGTGTCTAACTAACAGTCCAAAGATAGAGTTTAGTTCACTTTGCTTAAAAAATGACTAAAACGATTATTTCATTATCAAAATAGTTGCTGATTAATCTTCTGATGATCGACTAATCGATTAATCGACTAACGTTGCAGCTCTAAAAATAGATTTTATTTTGTTTTATTTGAATAATGTTTAGAGACTTGAGTTGGTAAAATACAGAAATCCACAAGAAATAAAGCAATAATTAGAAGAAAGCTTGGAAAAAAAATCACAATTTTGTGTCAAAAATATGTTTTTATTCTGTATCCTGTCCAATCATCTCGCGACCCTTTTGACTAACCCAGTGGCCCCTTTCGGGGGTCCTGACCCCCAGGTTGGGAACCACTGCTTTAGATGCTCCGACTCTGTCCTTCTTCCTTTAACCACTCGTCTTTGACCTTGTTTTGTGACATCATGAGGTGGAGGGGACAACAGACCAATCAGCAGTCTGTGTCTCCAGCAGGTGGAGGACGGAGGCTACGAGTCATCTGTCTCTCAGGAGAAGCAGGACGCTCTGAACTCCAGCAGAAACAGCGACTCTGAACGTCCAATCAGCCTCAAGGTGAGAGGAAGTAGTCGTTTCATTGGCTGATATCTGTTGACATTTAGTCTTTCTCCAAACTGGAGACGTCCCTGAACTTTTGATCCATGTTGAGGTGATCAGTTTGTCAGGATGTGTCAGTGTGTTTAGAGTTTCAGGGATAATCAGCTTGTTACACCTGTAATTAAACATTTTTCTGTTGATTTATTTCTGAACCCTAAAAATCTGTCAGGACGTCGTTTCTACCTGCCAGCTGCGCACATCCTCCTCTTGTAGTATTAGTACTAACTGCTGTTGCAGTAACAGTACTACAGAGGTTCATTTTGATCTTTATTTCCATGTGAAGCTGTTTCTGTCTTTCCGTCCTCGTTCAGACGGACAAGGCGGGCCGTCTCCTCCTGGAGACACCAGACGACCTGCAGAACCTTCTGCTGCTGAGGAAGACCAAGAGAGAGCAGAAAGCTGCAGTCAGGAAATCAGCTGCTGCTCCCCCTGCTGTCCACTCAGTGGTACGACCCTCACACACCGCGACGGCTTTGTTTTCTTTATTGAAACAAATTTACAAAGCTTCAGTTTCACCAAAAACTCAAAAATATACAAAAAACAACAAATGAAGGAAACAAGAAAATAATAAACTAAAGAATGAATTTCAGAAGAAGTTGCAGTGAGATTACTGACTGCTGAAAAGCTTTAACTAAACTGTGACAAAGCTGTGCTGCTTTTTAAATAGCTTGACTTTAACTGCAACGCTGGCTGAACTTGTTATATGAAGGATAGTTGGAAGAGTAAGAAACTATCTGTTTAAACAATGAAAGGGGATGAAATCAGAGGTACAGTTGAAATGTTTGTAATTAGTGTGTTTGCTGCCTGTTTGTGGTAAAATATGTGTCTGTAGTGTCAGAAATGTGGGAGAGGCAGTAATATGATTTTCTACCTTTTTCTGCTTTGCTCCTGAAACTTTTCTCATTTAACATCAGTGCAGATGGATCTCCTGTCGCTCTGAGGCTTGTTCATTCATTCATTCATTCACTTACATCAGAAAATGTCAGGGACAAAACCTTAAATATTTTGTAAAGTAGAAAAGATGCATATAAGGAAAGTGATTCTGATCAATTCATTAACGAGCTGATTGTTTTGACGTTTGAATGGTGTCAAACAGGTTAAAGTTCATCATGTCTGGAGATTTATTTAAAGTTTTCACTCAATTTCAAACAAATACTTTTACCAAACATAATTAAAATGTTTAAGAGAAATTCACTGTTGATGCAAATGTGATTTTTCTCATTTAAAAGAAGTGAACAACAAAACAATAGAAGAAGAAGAGATCTGCACGCTGTACGTCAGCACTGCAGACATGAATTAGACTCTGTGTTAAACTTCATTCAGTGCACCTGAGCAGGTGATCAGTTACAGCGTCTCTTCTGTCTCAGCCGTACTACGTGGACGAGGAGGATTTCCTGAAGGCCTGTGATCAGAAGCAGCTGCAGGTGATTGACAGGTACCTGTCCACAGGTGGAGACGTCAACACTTGCGACTCTGTGAGTCTTCAACAACACGTTAACTTTGATAAATGAAGCCTTTTAATCACAGAAAGAGAAACTATTTAATCTGACAGCAGGTTCTGGATTAATGTGTGTGTGCAGTTTGAGCGAACAGGTCTCCACAGAGCGTGCTCCAAAGGTCACACAGAGGTCGTCACCAAACTGCTGGAGGCCGGAGCGAACATCCACAGCAGAGACAAGGTGCACACTTTATTATCTGTGTTATCTCTGTGTCTCTGCTGGTAGAACCAGTTGTATTCACTGGTAGAACCAGTTTTATTCACTGGTAGAGCCGGTTCTACTCACTGGAAGAACCAGTTTTATTCACTGGTAGAACCAGTTTTATTCACTGGTAAAAACAGTTGTATTGACTGGTAGAACCAGTTGTATTCACTGGTAGAACCAGTTGTATTCACTGGTAGAACCAGTTGTATTTACTGGTAGAACCAGTTGTATTTACTGGTAGAAGCAGCTCTAACGTTCCCGTTCTGTCCAGCTCTGGTCCACCTGCGTCCACTCTGCCTGCCGAGGAGGAAATCTGTCTGTACTCCAGCTTGTGTTGAATCACGGAGCAGACATTAGTGCAACTGACAAGGTAACACTACTAACACTACTAACACTACTAACACTACTAACACTACTAACACTACTACGTCTACTACAGTCAGTACTATATTTATTAAAATAAATACTGACATCTAAAACCATTCCAATAAAAATACATCATGTAATAAGATGATTCTTCCTGCATTGACATATTTTCTTTAATCTATTTTAAGTGCCCAAAAAACATATTACAAACATTACAAAATTATCTTTAATGTTTTAAAATAAATCTCAACATTAGTTCATGTAAATGAGGAGATGAATATTTGATATTTGACATTAGTTATACTAACTGATATATCCTGAAACTCCTCTTCAATCTGTGAAAGTGTTCATTATTATTTGTCATGTGACCGTCCTGCTTATTATCCAGTGTCTTATCAACCCATATGTATATGTAATATATAAACAAATCAATCAGCCAATCAATATATATTAGAAGCATGTAGACTGAGTATGTGATAGATTAGAGCATCTCTTCATACTGTGTATCAGCTGGACAGCACTCCTCTTCATGTCTCTGTGAGAACCGGACACTTGGACTGTGTTGAACATCTGATTCACTGCGGAGCTGAAGTCAACACACAGGACAAGGTGGGTCACACACACACACACACACACACACACACACACACACACACACACACACACACACACACACACACACACACACTATGAACAGCATTCATATGATTGGCTGAGTGCTGGTCATGTGATTGTTGTTCCATGAGGCAGGTGTGTTGGGAACATACGTCTGGTTTTATGGGGTTTTGTGTGTCCCTGCTGTTATTTAGTTTCCACACTTTCATCACACACAATGAAACCTTTTTAAAAACTGAAGTATGTTTAATTTCATTATTAATAATTGAGTTATTTGGTAAATTAAATGGCAGTTGGATCTTCCTTCCAGTGTTTCATTCAGCAACTCTTAATAATGCAGCACAGTAGACAGAGATATGTTTGTATTAATAAATAATACGACTGTGTGTGTATCTGAAACAGAGAAATAAGAACACATTAACAGCATAAAAAAGCTCAATACCAGTTTCACTGGTCTCACTCAGCTCTAGAACGTTTGCTTGGTCTTGTGTGGTGTTTGCTGCCCTCTACTGGGCTTCACATGCAACAACTGTAACATGTAGTTAGCTGAGCATGTGCAATATAAACTCCATCGACAGGAATACTTCATCTGTTTACGTGACAGCATCACTTAAAGTGACTAAAGAGAAACAGGAAGCTTGAATAAAAGATGAAGAACAGTGATGTTGAGATATAAAGTAGAAATATAATTAGTTATATCTGTAGAATGCCATGTAACTGAACAACTAATCGATATGATATAAAGTTATTACCACAACCATCACTACTCTGGGCATCACACTTACTTTAAGTCAGAGACGCAGGCATGTGGAGCAGTTTTCAGTCGTAAACCTGTCAGGACTGACGGCAGCCTTCTGGGCCTCAGGGGGCGGGCTCTCTGTTTGACTGGCATACAGTCCTGTCCTATGAGCCTTTCTCACATAGATAAACAATTCTGCAGTTAATCGTTTAATAATCCTTTAATAGTCAGAGTCTCTCAAACTGCATTTAAATTCCTGTTTACTGCAAAAAAACTTGAGTATCAATAACTGTTCATTATAAAAGTTAAGCTGTGATAGTTACACCAATAGATCATAATGATTTATCAATAACCTGCATGTTCTCATCTACAATCATAATTATATCAAGATTCTTTCATTATAAATCTGAGGAAGTGAGACGTGTATCTGAGTTCATGTTTGGGTTCAGACTAAACGTCCTGATCAGCTGACACGTCTGCAGGTTTGGGTTTAAGGACTTGTTGCTATGACAACAGATCTGGGTTAATTTTAAGGACGCTTTGTAGAATCAAAAAGTTCAGACTGATGTCAAATAGTCATAATAATAATAAAACGTATGAAGCAGATTTAAAGTGTGTTTGTCGTGTTTCAGGAGGGAGATTCTCCGCTTCACGACGCTGTTCGACTCAACAGGTTCAAAATCATCCAGCTGCTGCTGCTGCACGGAGCCAACACACACACCACCAACCAGGTAACACACACACACCACCAACCAGGTAACACACACACACACACACCACCAACCAGGTAACACACACACACACACACACACCACCAACCAGGTAACACACACACACACACACACACCACCAACCAGGTAACACACACACACCACCAACCAGGTAACACACACACACCACCAACCAGGTAACACACACACACACACACCACCAACCAGGTAACACACACACACACACACACACCACCAACCAGGTAACACACACACACACACACACACCACCAACCAGGTAACACACACACACACACACACACCACCAACCAGGTAACACACACACACACACACCACCAACCAGGTAACACACACACCAACCAGGTAACACACACACACACACACACACATACCACCAACCAGGTAACACACACACCAACCAGGTAACACACACACACACACACATACCACCAACCAGGTAACACACACACCAACCAGGTAACACACACACACACCACCAACCAGGTAACACACACACATACACCAACCAGGTAACACACACACCAACCAGGTAACACACACACACACCACCAACCAGGTAACACACACACCAACCAGGTAACACACACACACACCACCAACCAGGTAACACACACACACACACACACCACCAACCAGGTAACACACACACCAACCAGGTAACACACACACACACACACACCACCAACCAGGTAACACACACACATACCACCAACCAGGTAACACACACACACACACACACACACCACCAACCAGGTAACACACACACACACACACACACACCACCAACCAGGTAACACACACACACCACCACCAACCAGGTAACACACACACACCACCAACCAGGTAACACACACACACACACACACACACACACACACACACACACACACACACCAGGAGGATCAAACATCTTCTGATCAGTATGAACGTATTAAAATGTGTGATTGTAAATGTGTGTGTGTGTCAGGAGGGACGTACTCCTCTCGACGGGGTGCTGGAGTGGCAGAACGAAGCGAAGTCTCTCCTCATCCAGCAGAACGACAGGAAGTGATGTCACAAACATGTGATTACTGACGGCGTGACTGAAGGTTCCTGATTTGTTCCTATAACTGATGAACGAGGTTCATCGATGTCAAAGAAAACTCTCAGATGAATATGGAGTTTTTATTTTTAATGTAAAAGGACGATGTTTTCATGTGTGTCTTAAACCAACAGTCAGTCATCAAATGAACATTAAAGCTGTTTCTTGCTGTAATCATTCGTCCTGTTCATACTGACCATTAGAAGATCCCTTCATAATGACCTTACAATGTAAAAATGCAAAAATGTATTTAAAGTTTATCTGAAGCTAATATGAAGCTTCAGCGTCCAAATGAGTCAAATCAAGTAGATATCTTTCAACTTTACAGTCTTTTTAGTGCCAAAGTTCCTCTTTTTGTTATTATACACTGTTACACAGTTCTGGCAGCTGGAACAGAATCTGGGTTTTATTAACTTAAACTGCACTGAGAGGAGAAAACTCCAGCAACATACAGAGCAACTTTATTGTTATAACAACAGAAAATAACCATCTCATAAAAATACAGTAATATTCTGTAATTAAAATACATTTTAGTTTTAATTTTACATATTTTTTTTTTTTGGCTTTTTAATGATAAATAAGGGTATTTCTACCTATAAAATTAAAACTATTAAATTTCCAGTAAAAATGTAGTAATACTGCTATTATGCAAATAATCAGGCTTGAAATGACAGAAATGTATTGTTATAAATTGAGTTGAGTACATAACTTTATGTAAAAATCTTTATTTAATGTAGTAAAATTCTATACCATCAATAAAACATTTTATTTTACTTTTTTTTAAAGAATATAACAAAAAACAGGTAATCAGGTTTATAGTTGCACCAATTGTCTTAATTTAAGATCATAAAGTAATGAGCTGCATATTTTTCATGTTACTTTACATTAGACATTTTCATGTATTTTTGAAATACAGAAAAAAATTGTTAAAGAAAATACAGATTTTTTTTATTTTTATTTTTTTTACACAAAGAGGGAATTTGATGCTAAAAAGACTGTAAATGTGTCAGATATCTACTTGATATGACTAACTCAGACTGCTGAAGCTGAATAGAAGCTTCACACAGATTTTAAATGACTGTGTGGACACACTGTGGATTTTATCCTCCATCACTTCCATTAAAGCACATTTGAAGGATCTTTTAATATCCAGTATGAACAGGAGGAATGATTACAGCGAGGAAAACCTCTTTCACTGTTACTATGGACACCTGACTGTGTGAACCCGTTCTTCAAAAACAAAATGTAAAATCTGGAAATGATGGAAAAGTTGATAAAACTGTTTCAAACAGACTGATCAGCTGACTCGGTGTTGTAACTCTTCCTCCTGCATTTAGTGTGAGGATGAATAGTTTGAAACTGTCTGCAGGCCTCAGTGTGACCAGCAGGAGGCAGCAGAGTGTAAAGTTCAGTCAAAAGGTGGATTAATAACACCTGTGATCCTCTGCAGG
This sequence comes from Thunnus albacares, assembly GCF_914725855.1. Lineage (NCBI taxonomy): Eukaryota > Metazoa > Chordata > Actinopteri > Scombriformes > Scombridae > Thunnus > Thunnus albacares. The sequence goes on along the minus strand of NC_058125.1, from coordinate 27,350,944 downwards.
TTCAAATAATTAACTTTATTAGTTTCTTACATTCAAAAACAGGTCGGTGCTTTTTTTCTTTTTCACAGTTTAAAGTGCTTCACATGTGACTGTGTGTGAAGCCTGAAACACACAAACACACAGTTTGCTTCAGACGCTGCTGCTGCAACATTTCTGTCTGACAGTTTAAATCATGATGTGAGCGGCGCTCTAAGAAGCCGTCAACAGGAGAGGTTGTCTCAGTGTGTTTATAACATGCTGAGGATGAACAGATTTTTTATTTTTATAAAACACATCCAGGTGTGTTTCAGGCTTCAGAGCTCCTTGTATGAAAAGAAGCTTAAGGAGCGTCAATCCCAGCAATTACACAACATTTATACACACAAAGAAAACCGACAGTGAGAAAAATCTTTTACATTTCCATCATATCAGTTCTTCAGTAAACACACAGACGGGCCTTCAGTCTGATCTGCCTTTAAACCTGGAAAAGAGACTAAATGAAGTTCACTGAGTGTTCAGATCAGTCACCTCTGAATGCACTGCACAGAGTAAAAATGAAATCCTTTCCAAGATTAATTTTCTTCAAAACAGTGGCAGTTTGACATCTGACGTCACATTGTGTAATTTTCTGTTGATATGAAACAGTAAAGTATCTCTAACAGCTAAAACAGTAAACCGATGTTTAGTGCGTAGTTTCAGTGCAGAGGTCAGTTGGGTGAAGTGAAGAATCTTCTCCCCGGTTCTGCTCGTCCACTGAGGGAAGAAAAACAAAACAAACAAACTGCGTTCAGACAACTGATCAAACAGAACATATCAGCAATAATTCATCATTAGTGACTCATACATGCTCGATGCACAAGGCAGGTTCATCGGGCCCCGATGTTTGAGTTGATGTTAGAATTGATCAGAGTAGAGTTGAGTAAAGGGTTTTCTTTGGTTTTCCAAAGACTAATAACAGTGATCATGTTTTCAGTCTCTGAGGAGTAGTTCTGTGTAAGGCACTGAGCCACTGAGCATGTGCAGGAACGCTGTTCTGTTTACAGCTTTCAATACTTCAAAAATAAACACTAAAAAAATGATAAGTGTGTTATAAATCTCATCGTCTTCAGATGTTTTGTTTGACAACATTAAACAGAAAAAGAAAATATGAGACTGAAAAAACTTCATCAAAATAAAATCATTTCCACCACTTGAACTTTCACAAAATTATATTAGAGCACAATTACCTCGGGTTTTCCCGGCATCCCCAAAACAAACTCAAAACAAGGAAGTAAGCTCAGTTCATACAGTCCATCAAAACCCCAAAGCCCCGCCAAGAAGAAAGATAAGACAACGAACAGAAAACACTTGGTCGCCCTGCTTCAGCCGACTCACGGTCCCGGTGTAAGTGAGAAAAGTGTGCGGTGTCTGGAGTCGTTAAGACGCCGGATATTTCCGTGGAGAGGACAGGATGCGTTTCCAAGCTGCACGAGGGCACACAAGGCGAACATGGATCAACGCGGACTGACACGCGCGCAGATTGCCAGAGATAGACTTACAAACGGAGGTTAAACGTCTCCCCTGCTCCTCACTTGCCGGCGTCAGACGCCACACTGAACTTTTCGTCACCTGATATGTGAAACGTAAGAGGCCGGACTCCGAGGGAGCGGCAAAACAGAGCCATGTGATTGGCTGACTGGGCTGGCGGGGTGAGGAGGTGAATAAAAAAAAAAAAAAAACAATATGGGAGATCACATAACATAAACTGAGTAGGAATGTATGGTGTAATGGTTTTGAGATGATACATAAAACAAATCATATAGTAATGAAAATAACAAATGACAAAGAAATAAACTTTCAAATCATCATTAAACCATTACTTACCAACACCCCGTCTAACATAGTATGTTAAATGACTATCATTAATTATCATTTGGGTGATCGCCACAAGTTACTGGACTACTGGTTGCAGCTGTGGTGTGCCGACACAGGCACAGTTTGATTGATTGATTGATCACTTTAACACATCTGACACTGCTGCTGTTCAATAACTGCACTGACAGTTGTTGTTGTTGTTTGTGATCTTACGTGTTGCTGGAAGCGGCGCCCAGGTTCCTGATCCGGCCTCTCACAGATCCTCTGCCTGCAGCCGTGTAGTAGCTGTTTAACTCCGGAGACGTCAGCGGCTGGAAGAGACGAGCTGTTGAAGACATAAACATGTATGAACCTCCTCATGTCCGTCTGTCCATGGAAAGACTTGTTCAGACTGACTGAAGAGGTGGATACAAAGATAAAAATGAAGTCTGCCTGACACATCCAGAGGGAATCTTCCGAAGTTAGTCTGTTTTCTTAAAGAATCATCATTTTTTCACTGTTTCCCTCCTCTGAGACATACAAAAAGAAAATCAAAAATAAATAAATAGTCATTTCTCCTCTTATAGGATGAATAGATCTTGTAAGATAGACCATTACATTTACAACGAGTACGTCAAGAGTCTGCAGAGGAGTTATTACTGTTCACATCCAACACTTTTACAATAATGTTGACGCTTCTGATTCCTGCAGTAAAAGTCTCGTTCATGTTTCTCACAAGCAACAAAATTATGGGATTAAATTTGTGCCTTGAAAAAGAATAATAATAAAAATGAGCTGATAGTGAATAAAAAAAAAAAAAGGCAAAAACTGTCCAGGTTGAATCATCAAGAGCAAAACAAATGAACAACTGCATAGCGCCAGCAGCTGAGGATTATGGGTATTGTGGTGTTAAAGAGAGAAGACTGGTGCACTAGAGCGTCCACATATCAACTCTGAGGTCTGATGTGTGAGTACCGTGTCCTTCGTCCTGGCTGCTGGTCTTGTTGGTGGTGGTGGTGGAGGAGGAGGAGGAGGAGGAGGACGACGATGATGATGATGATGATGATGGGGTCTGGTCGGTGCGGACATCAAAGATACGTCTCCATGATTCTTCAGGGATGGACAACAAGCGGCAAACAACCTGAGAGCAGAGAAACACTAAGTGGCAACGTTTACATGCACACAGTAGTGTGACTATGTGCGACTTCTGACCATCGAGAGAAATCTTTGGTCATCGATCCAAGACAGCAAACACAGTCGGCAGTTAAATTTAAGAATAAATTCTCACAGTGTGACTGCTGCTACAACCCACCACTACAAACCGACCAATCAGAAAACGACATGAAATTGCTGACGTTTGGTAACACATTTCTGAATAGGAGGAAAACACACTCGTGACTGTAGCTGTTGGTTCAAGGGGAACCACTGACTGTATATAAATATGGACGACGTGTGTCCACTTCCTGTCGCTACGCACAAATGAAGCCAAAATATCTCCTTTCCAGGAGCTGCCATCTTGCTTTTTTGATGTAATTTGGACTCGTACGACAGGTCAGAGGTTTGAGAGCAGCTGTCAATCATTACGTCACACCCCCTTTTTATACTTATCTGAAAAATAAGCACTTGAACAAACAGCGTGATAAGAACGACCTAAAATGACAGAAATCATCTTTAGGAAAAATGTGTTTTTGAGATTTTTTAGTTTAGCTCGTGGACTTATACCGCAGCCAGCCACCAGGGGGCGATCCAGATGTTTTGGCCTCACTTTGAGAGCTGTCATGATGTCCATATTAATATACAGTCAGTGGGGGAACTGATCGACATGTTTACCTGCAGTAAAGACGAGCTCACAGTGCACATGTGCAGCTCTCTGTTAATACCATCACACTGACCTTCATCTGAGTGAGCGTGTCTTTCAGGATGGTTGCTGGAGACGGCGCAGACATCCCGTGTCCCACCAGAGTCGGCCCAAACACCCGGGACAGATTATTCTGGTCCATCTGACACCGAGGACTCTTCATGACCCTGAAATATGAAGCAAAGATGGAAACAAGAAGAACTGACAACACTGGAATTCTCCTCTTCCACTATGTTCGTGTTACTGTTTTCAAAATCCCCGTTGCTGAGGGAAACAACAACAACAACAACAACAACAAACTCCAAGCTAGTAGCCTACACGCTGAAAACTGCAAGTTTTGATCAAGATTTGCATTGTGAAATAAGGCAGGCCTGCTTGGTTCTTTCTGTGTTTTGCAGGGATTTAACAATTTTAATAGCAGGACTTCCACCAAAACAAGTTCCCCCGACTGTATTTTGCAAGAGCACCATTAATGCATCCTTTTTTAAAAGGAATGCAAAAAGGAAAAAGCAATACAGACAAGCCAGAGTGTTTTTCCCCTATATACCAGGTCCAGCCAGACCTTTCTCCAGTGCTGGCACAGCTCTAAAACCAGGTGTGGAGACAGGTCTAGCTATGCCAGACTAGGGCTGAACTTACTTGTGAAAGTGCAGCATGAGGAAAGCCAGAGTGTCTTTGTTGGTTTTTGGCAGCTCTGCTACAGCCTGAAAAATGGCGGCAGTGCTGCCGTCTTCATCAGACATCTCTGAAGGAAGCAGGGACAGGAGAGGGTGAGGCGTGGAGATGTTGACATGTTGACAGACAGGTGGTGTGCTGAACTCACCTGCAGCCTCCATGAATGTGCGGTGCAGTTTGAAGGTGACCAGCGGCTCCTTCAGCGTCCTCAGAAAGTCTTTGAGGAGGCCGCACAGCACGTGGACGTCCTGAACTCTACTGAGCATGAGCGGAGTTTTCCCCTGAAGGAAGCGATCCCTGAGATCCCTCACCAGCCGCTCACCTCCAGGAACTCTGTACAGACCCCTCTGCACACAGACAGGTAGAGAGAGACAGACAGACTGACAGACTAACCCTAACCCATGTATCAGCGTTACATTCAGTCAGAGCTAAATGTCTGATTCTCTACAAGATAAAACTCTGATGTATCAATACTTCCTGCTGTTATGAAGGGATTTAAAGAATCAGACTCAAATCATCTGAAAGAAAAAATATTCAGTTTCCTTGTCCAGGCAAAGATGGCAGCTGGTGGCCACCTGAAGAGGAAACAGGTAGACGCCCGCTAGCTACCTGAAGAGGAAACAGGTAGACGCCCGCTGACTACCTGAAGAGGAAACAGGTAGACGCCCGCTAGCTACCTGAAGAGGAAACAGGTAGACGCCCTCTAGCTACCTGAAGAGGAAACAGGTAGACGCCAGTTGTCTGGAAAGTGTTTAAAATCTTTATCGTGCAGCAGACATTTTTTCAGATCTTCTGCTTGTGTTTACGCTCCTTTTCCTGCTCCAGACACATCTGACCAATGAGAGAACAGGAAGGGAATCCGAACCAAGCTGACCAACTCATCCACTGATTGGACAGTTTACCTCCTGCAGTCCTCTCCTCTCGATCTCAGTCACACACTCGACGATCAGCTGAGGAACTCTGGGATTCTTCATCGGAGCAAAACTTTCCAACGAGTTCTGCCGAGGACAAGACATGATGAATTTTACAAAAGGAAGGCGTCCTGTTGGCTGACATCTAGTATTAGCTAAGAGACATTCTTTAAAATCGACATAATCAGGTTCTAACGGACTCCATTACCGTCTGAGCTGCAGTTCCTGGTGTGGTGCTGGAGCAGCTGTTGACGCATTTGTGTTTGCACTCTGGATGAGCGATCAATCGGCATTTTCTGCACTTCATCGCAATCTTCCCAAAGCGGATCCTCTTGCCGCACGGCGAGCACGTCTCGGTCCATATCACCTGATGGAAGCAGAGGATTCATGTTCAGTGACCAGGTGGATGTTCGGACATAAAGCAGAGCAGCTCGGTGGCTTCGTACCGTTTTAGACACAAAAACATGTTTCAGGGTTTTCTCCGCTCTGACGGTGACGCTCTCCTCCAGCTTTGCTTCGGTTTCAGGTTCTGCCACAGTCTCATCACACGGACACCACACCGACGTGTCATCTGCAGAGTGGATCAAGTCACAGAAAACACTCAAATCAATCAGTATCTGTGATCAGCTGTAAAAACAAGTTGTTACATCTTAAATATAAACATTTAATGTAAAAAAATGTACAAATGAAGCTGCTTCATTCATTACAAAGAGAGAAACTTCTCTTAACTTGTGTGAAAAACTGTTTTTACTTCTTTACTGTAAAATCTGAGAATAAGTTAAATTGACTTTTCTTTTAAATTGAACTCAGATTTTCAGCTTTGACTTTATATTGTTTAATTATCACTTTCAGAACTTAAAATCATGACTCGAATCCATTTCTGATCCAGTGTTTTACTGTTATTTAGAAACGTTAGCATATTAGCCTACACTTCCCAGCATGTATTGCATTACAGTAAAAATTCTCTTTTTTCCTGAAACAAGCAAAGTGACACGATGATGTCAGAGGATTCTCTCTGATCCAAACTAATAAAACACAGGATGGAGATCAGTGACCTTCACACCCTTCCTGCACCTTTCTGTTGAAAGACCTTTGAGTCATTGGCTGTGGCTGCTAGCAGCTAGCATCTGCTGTCATGAGGAAAATTGTTAAACTAAACTGTTCATAAAATAAAAATGACTCATTTTCCTGTAAAGTAACAGAATTGCTGTTAATCTTTTATTCTAACTTGCAGCAATTTAACAGAAGAAAGAATTCAAAGCCTGAACTTCCTTACAGTAAATTCTTAGAATGTTTGTTCAGATTTCATTTTTATTTGACAAATAAAGTCCAAACACGTTGAACACCAACAAGAGAGACATTTTATTTTGCGTTATCCCTTTTATATTTTTATCATATTTTCAGTTATTTAGTTATTGATGTGAAGATAAACTAGAAAATGCAATTTCAGAAGAAACTGCGTGTGATTGCTGAACGCTGCAGTTTATAGCGCTGCACTGCTGAAAGCTGAGTTGCACTGAAATTCTACCAAGACTAACGTTGCTTGCAGGTGGGATCAAACCTACGACCTTGTATTTGTAAGCGTTATTCGCTGCACTAATGTGGGACACAGCAAACAGTGAGTGAGATCAGATTTTCATGTTTAGACTTTTATTTAAATAAAAAACAGGGTTTGCAGCTCTGACATTCTTATAATATTAAAGGACGCACACAGCATGATTGTGCATAATAAACATATAAAGCAACTTTGTTTAGAAGAGCAGAGTTATGAGGTGCTGACCTGAGCAGGTATCAGACTCACAACCTTGTAATCTAACAGGGAAAAGGACCATGAACAGTGCTCAACCACTGAGCCAGCAAAGATCTCCGACACATGCACAACTTCACATGTTGTTGATTAGAAACTTATTTGCCTAAAACGAAGCTTTTAGTTCAGAGATTTGAACATGATTAGTGGCAGCAGGACTGGCTGAGCATGAGGAACACAGTGTCTGAAAACTGGAGAGTGAGGAGACTGAGAGCCTGCAGATTGTCCTGCAGTCAAAGAGAGTGTGACGGTGCTTTCAGCAGTCACACAATAATGACATATGTGAACACACCTCCTCCTCCTCCTCCTCCTCCTCCTCCACTGCCACAGACTGAGACAGCACACTCCTGGGTGATGGAGCGGGTCGGGTTGTCGGGGCTCTCCTGTGTGATGCCCACCACCATGTGAATCTTCCCTCCAGTGTCTGCGGTCGTCACTGACGCCTCCACGATCGTCTCAACCTCCTGAAACACACAAGCTTCAGCCGTCAACACTTCTAAACATGGCAAACAAACTGAATCCTTCAGGTCTGGATGTTTTAAAGTTAAAGCTACATGATTCTGGGATGAGGAGTCAGGAATCATGTGATGCTGGTTAGAGAATATATACACACACACACACACAGACAATATATAGAGAGTATAGTTATTGTGCTTCCAAAAGTGTAACAATAGAAATGCTACATAAAGTTCTGTATTGTTAATGTATAAAATCATGTTTAGTGTTTATGATGGATCATCTTTTAAGGCTTCACTGCCTCATCTTTGATTGATGACAGGGCTGCACCTAAAGCTGGGGACACACATGACGACCTATGAGCCGATCATGAATGTGATCTGGGCGACTGATCGGAGCAGGTCGGTGTCTGTCTGGGTCAGTCAGTGTTGACAGTCGGCACATAAAATCATAAAGTGTGTGATGTGTAAAGATTCTCATCTGAAGTTTTCACATCCAGTCGCTGCAGGTCGTTGTCATAGAAACTTTTCAAACACGTTTGATATTTGCGACTGACATCACCAACCAATGACATCACTTGTGCGTCAATGCGAGGGAGACGTAATGTAAATAAACTAGAAATACCACCTCGTGATTGTATGCCTCCACCAACCAGTCAAGTTGCAGTTTACATCCATGTCTGTCCAGAATCATATTTGTAGTGAAGACTTGTATTAAGTGTATTTTTTTGGCTAAATGAAAGTTTTCACTATATTGACATGTATGATTCCAGTGAGAAACATGCTGTCTGCACTTAGAGAAGGTGTAACTGTCATAATTAGCATATGACGTTGGGTCACAGTGACCTTTGACCACCAAAATCTAATCAGTTCATCCTTGAGTCCAAGTGGACGTTTGTGCTAAATTTGAAGAAATTCCCTCAAAATGTTCCTGAGATATCACATTCAACGAGAGAACGGGACAGACGGACAGCCCAAAAACACAAACCCTCTGGCCTCCGTGGAGGCTCAATAAAAACCAAAATGGTGAACAAAAAAGGTTTGTGGTGTTAGAGAGCGCTGCACAACTGAAACGGTGGAGTGTACGTCTATTGCTAACCTAACAATTCTATATAAAGACTGCAATATTTCGTAAAGAATATCCTGTTTATGTTTTGAAGAGGTGTGTTTGAGACCAGCAGAGCTGCACTGGAGTCTGGCTGGTTGTCTCCATCTTTGTTTTGGTGCCAGTTGGTGGAAACAATCTTATGTGTGGTCTGTCCAGTCTCATTGGTTTCAGCTCATCTTTAGGCGTGTCCTCAGCTTGGTGATTATTTTCAATAATAATCATAATCATTATTATTTTCTCGATGAATCACTTAAAAAAAAAAAAAAAAAAAAAAAAAATTAAAAATGTCTGTCACAATTTTCTACAGCCCAAGATGATGTTAAAGGTCTTGTTTTGTCCAACAAAACTCCAATGTTAAGACGAGCATAAGCATCAAATTCTCTCATTTAAGAGGCTGGAACCATTTCTTTGCAGTTTTAAAACTTCAACGGTTAATTGATTATCAAAATAGTCGCCAATTAATTTCCTATTGATGGACTAATTGTTGTAGCTCAAATAAAAATACAGGTTTGTTTTTATTTTTGTCCCAAAAACATAAACGAAGTGAAATAACTTTTTTCAGCCCTGAGTAGTGTCTGCAGGTTTGTCTCTCAGGCCCAAGAAGGTTGGCCTGAATATTTCCCTCTGAAATGTAGTGGAGTGGAAGTATAAAGTAGCATCACATGGAAATACTCAAGTAAAGTACAAGTACCTCAAAACTGTACTGAAGTACAGTACTTGAGCAAATGTACTTAATTACTTTCCACCACTGCAAACAGATTAGTAAATCTCCACCAAAGCTGAATATCACAAATCTTCTGACAATGTTACTGACAGTTATTCATCAGTGTGTTCACCTTCTCCACAGTTCTTCTCTCCAGCGGCTCTACAGCGACGTTCCCGCCTCTCCCTCGCCTCCCAACCGGAGCGCCGACAGTCAGACCCATCGACGATCTCTGCATAGAAACAGCAGAACATCAGGTACGAAGCGCATCCTCACCTGTGAATGTTAGCTGTGGCTCAACAGGTGCGTACCCTCCTCTCTCTGGCTCGAGATCTCAGCGGTTTAATCACAGATGTGTCCACGTCCTGAAATAACAAGACGACACAAACTCTCAGTTTGTCCACATGTCATGTCAGGAACAAATAAACTTCCAACATCAGATATTTATTGATTTGTTTCAAATTGAAAGCAAAAACACTTATGTTCTTGTTATACTTTAATATCTTTCTTCATGTTTTATAATGTAAAGCTTTATGAACTGTTTGTGTTGGAAGGTGGTAAACAAATTATCTCAAGTTGTCAATAGCAACGGAGTGAAATCATTGGCTGTCTGGAAGAAAAGAAATCAATATAAAAACTGACTGATGATGTGAATAATGATCAGCAGGATGTGAAGGGTAAATGACTAACTGTAAATACAATAAATCCTGCTGTCTGTTTAAATGATACACGTCTCCTCAGGTTCATGACCTCACCACGTCATCATCGGTCCGATCGTAGCTGATATCAGAGTGCGACAGGAACGACGACTCGTCAATGACCGACAACCTGACGGAACGATGGAAAAAGGTTTTAAATTACTGTGAACATTCACAGCTTCAATAGCAAATGTTGTAAATATTCATGTTGAAACCTCAAAGACACTGGATCCCTGTAAGGATCCTCTAAAACCTGCTGAGTCCACCTGAGGAACGTCTGAGAACTGGAACAACTTCTGAAACTCCTGAATCTAAACTTTCAAGAACTTTTAAAACTCCAGAGTGAATCTTTGTTGTCAGTAGAGCTGCAACTAATGATTATTTTCATTATCGATTAATTGATTAGTGGTTAGGTCCATAAAAATGTCCAAGGTGACGTCCTCAGACGTCTTGTTTTGCCCTCAACCCAAAGATATTCAGTTAACCTTCAAAAAGACTAAAGAAACCAGAAAATATTCACCTTTGAGGAGCTTGAATCACAAATTTTGGACATTTGTTTTCATAAAAAAATAAAGACCCAAAACAATTAATTGATTATCAGAATAGTTGACAGTTATTTTAATAGTTTGCAACTGATGGACGAATTGTTGCAGCTGTAGTTTAACTCATGAGTGAACAGGTAAACCGATACATCTCTTACCGTTTACTGCTCCTGTGCAGGAGAGTCACATTCGCTCCTTTGTGTTCAAAAGTGGCCAAAAGAGATTTCTGCTCGTCGTTCAGACAGGCGCTGGATTTGCTGTCATGGACCAGGATGTCACACATCAGCTGCATCTGCCTCTGCTGCAAAACATTAAATACTGACCATCTGTTATGATGTATGAACAAACATCCTGATGATTTATCTGCTCTCAGAGTCTAAATATACAGTTTGTCCTGAAGGTGGCGCTAGAGAAAATCTCATGAAGTCATTAACATCTAAAAAAAGGGTTCATCTTCTGAGGAGCAGGTATATTCACAGCTAAATTTATCTGATAATGAGATGTTAAAGTCCATCTGACATTAAACTCCTGAAAAAGGTTTTGTGTCCTACAGCAACATATCTGCTTTGTAAATCACTTCCTGTGTTCTCACAGAAAATAATTGATTGATTAATCTGTAGATTTTTGCAAATTGTTTTTTTGATCAATCGTTTTGTCTCTAAAATGTGAAAATGCCCTTTATAATTCCCCAGAGTCAAAGGTTGCATCTTTAAAAGGTCAGTTTACTACCATCATGTATGACAAATTAATTTTGTGTTGATCGACTAATCGTTGCAGCTCTAGACATTCATATTTTAAATTATTAGGTTTCATGATGGCGCCCCCTAGTTTACATTATTTTGATTAAATGCTGTTCCATCATCCACTTTTGTAGCTGGAGTCATTTTCCTGCAGCAAATCAAATCTCTGCATCAAGTGATAACATGTTGTCTTATCATCGGCAGAGCAGATGGTCACACTGAGCCTGATAGCATCCTGCTACACAACACAAGAGCCGCACAGCAACAACCCACATTAGCTTTCCTGCTAAAGTTTCCTTCTTATCTAACTTACAAACATGGACACACGTCTCGTCCTGGACCTTAGTATGTTGACCGAGCCACCAAACAAACATTCACTGGGGAAAAGTGCACCGCTAATGTCAGTTAGCAGGTTAGATAGCTAATTAGCTGCAGCACATTAAGCAGCATGTAAACATGTTATATGTTTTGTGGGGACAGCAGGTGTTTGTGGGGACAACAGGTGTTTTGTGGGGACAACAGGTGTTTTGTGGGGACAACAGGTGTTTTGTGGGGACAACAGGTGTTTTGTGGGGACAGCAGGTGTTTGTGGGGACAGCAGGTGTTTGTGGGGACAGCAGGTGTCCTCTGCATCTCTTACAAGATCAGTCTCAAATATGAAAAAAGGGTCTCCTCTAATATGAGCTCTAGTTGCAGTGAATCTAACTCACCAAGTAGTGATAGTCAGCTTCCATCCTGTAGCGTTTCTTCATCTCCAAGTCCAGCTGGTTGCGAGCGTGTTTCAGTTTGACTTCCAGAGCGGCTTTGGCCACGTCAGACTTCACCAGCAGCTCCTTGTACTTCTTCAGCTCCAGCTCAGCCTGCAGCCATTTCTTCCTGAAGGTCTCAAACTTTTTAACCACCTCGATAAACTCTGAAAGCGTCTCAGAAAACAAGCAGAAAATCAGCATCTACTGGTCTGAGCTGTACGGAGGACGCATGAGGAGAGCTCAGCGTCAGTCCTACACCTGGACACCTTTTCTGGATTTAAAGGAGTTCAAATGTTGAGGCCTGATCTCTGATTCTCTGCATGTCTTTGTTTTTCACAGTAAATGAAGTAGAGGAGGTGTGTGTGCGGTGTCGAGTTTTCACCCAGCTCGGTGTTCATAGTGTTTTCCTCCATGGCAATCCTCTGAAGGCAGAGAGCCAGCACTTCCTCCACCACGAGCCGAGACTCCCCCATCACTCCGTCCAGCTTCCTCAACACTACAACATAAAGAACATCACCACGCTCTTCTCCCTTCTGCCTGCACTCACCGAGTGTTTCAACCAAATCAAACGCTTTGATGTGCTTCAATCTGAAAATAGATTTTAAAAACTGCCCTTTCAGTGTGGACAGAGTCAAACATTTTCACCAGAATTAAAAAGAAAAAAAACTTGAACAGTAAAAGCTCAAGGTCACTATTATGAGAAAGTCAACATTTATTAACTTTTCAACATTTTGTGTTTTTGATAAATTCAATAAACAAAATGTTTCTGATACCTGAACAAACATCAGATAGAATTAAGTCAGAATTCACATTGAAATTCACAAACAAACTGTTTATTTAAAATCTTTTTTCAAAAACAAACATTTCTAAAGCATGAAATTAATTTGTTAAGAATTTAGGAAACACTTTATTTTACAGAAGTGTAATTTCACCATAATTTTCCTTTTAAAAACACAATAAACAAAGTTCTGAAATGTAATTTGAGTTCAGTTGTGTAGATTTTATGAGCCGTTGTTGCTTCATGTTAAATGTCGATCTTTCATTTTAATTCAGTAATATTGTTGACAGAGTTCAGGGAGGAAGTGATGACGCTGTTCATTTGTAGATTGTGAGAGGAGACTGTTGCATCGTGATCGATGTGACTTTCTAATTGAAGCACCTGATGCAGTAAATTTATTTGTAATTTAGCCAATAAACAAACAGCATTACAGTTTCACTCACTTACTCTTCAGTGTCACACTGTTTGATTTGTACAATGTAAAACATTCAATGAAATAAGGAACATTTACTTTAATTCAACTCTATAACTTCAGATTTCAAAAGAGCTTAATTAACTCTCAAAATTAAAAATACTCCGAGGAGGAGGAGACAGGACATCTTACTGCCCAATATGTATCAACACGCCACAACCTGAGGGACAGTGAAGGACTAGACACACATGCATGCATAGGATATACTGTATACATAGATATGCTATATGTTATTAACATAGATCAATCTTAATGTTATTTTGTTTCATTGACTCTTGATGTTTTGGCAATATTGTTGTGACATTCATGCCAATAAAACAAATTTGAATTTGTTCTGTCAGTATGAAAAAATGTATTTTATTCATCAAGTTCACTGCAGCACAGAGTCGCACTCAGGATATAAAAACACATAAAAGGACAATTCACAATTCATCAAGTGTGTCTTTAAACCAGCAGTCAGGTGTCTGTAATCATTCCTGCTGTTCATACTGGATATTAAAAGATCCTTCAAATGTGCTTTAATGGAAGTGATGGAGGCCAAAAACTGTGGATTTTGTCCTCCATCACTTCCATTATAAGGTCATTATGAAGGATCTTCTAATGGTCAGTATGAACAGCTTTAATGTTCATTTTGGCTCCTGACTGTTGTTTTAAGACACATTTGTAAAACAATGTGAGCTCGTCCTTTAAACAGTGTCATTAATCAAAGTGTTGCTGTGTGTCAACATGCAGAGTCACAACCAGAGAACACAGAGAGCTCTTCTGCTTCAGTCTACCTGTTTTCCGATTCAGACTTTTCTTTGTTTTCCTGCAGGAGACACTGAGCTGTCTGCTCCCAGATCTCATCAAAGGAGGACTCTTAATAAACCAACTCGGCCCTGGATTTGATTGACAGATAAATGTGTGCAGGACTCCACTGTCTGAAACTCTATAAAACATCCTGACTGTGTGAAACAAACTGACAGTCTCAGCAGGAACACAAACACCATCATCCAGCTCACAGCAATCAGTGAAACAATGAGTGAAAGTTTAACTCACATGTTGGAGGTGAAACTGCAGCACAGCTCCGCTCATCAGCAGCTGCATTCACTTGTCTTCTTAATTGTGTCCGTGACCATGTGACCTCAGCTGCTGCTCCTATTGGTTGTGATGTCATCGGAGCAGCTGTTTATGTGAACGTGATAGGCCGCATTCACACCAAATCAGGCGGTGCGGCGTTCGGCCGCAGGGTCGGGCGGAGGTGTGGGGGTTTGTGGGCGTGTTTATTTGTGATCTACAATGTGTTTTTGCCACTAGCGCTCCCTCTCTTCATTCACTCTCTGGCTCGCTCGACCACAGCTGCTCTCTCTCTCTCTTTCTCTCTCGTCTTTTTTAAAATGAGTCGGGAAGCCGACAGCAAACTTTACCAACGTTATCAAGCGAAGAGAAATGTCCTCCCCTCATCCTAGTAACGTCTTTGTCCTCCCTCATGGCAGAGTTTACAACTCTTGTCAGTCTGATCTCCCGCTGTGATTGGCCACCGCAGCCTTCAGTCACAGTGACGTCGGGTTGCGTTTCTAAAAGTTTCTAAAAGTTTCTAAAAGTTGACTCCGGCTCAACTTTCCGGCCGCAGTCCGGGGCGGCGCTGCAGCGGCTAAAACCAAGCCGCACTACCTCCATTCAAATGAATGGAACGACTGGCGTTTTCGCCGCACCGCCTGATTTGGTGTGAATGCTGCCTCTTCTCATTTCTCTATGGGTACATCTCAAGTCTCTTATTTTATGTCTCCTCGCGCCTCGCCTGAACTGGAAGTTGATCCTGATGCGCCATTTTGACGAGGGTCCCGAGTCTCTTATTTTGCTCTGAGGAGCGAGGAAACATGAGAGCAGCCTTCACGGAAGTCTTTTATCGGCCGACACGCCCCCTTATTGGATATCAGTTATTGATTGGACGCTGCAGCTGATCAGATTTAAATACATATACATACATACATATACAGTTTCACACCGAAGTGGAGACAGATTATAGATTCAGTTTAACTGAATCATTCCCAAGTTGTATGTTTCATTTGTTTTCTGATTCATCATATAGTTGAAATCTATTAATTGTCGACCTGATCAACAAAAGAACCATAAACAACTTTCTTCATGTATTAGAAAGATTTTTCTTTTCATGATGTTATTTCCTCCATTAAACTGTTTCTTGCTGACAGACAGACTCCTCCTGACTTTAATTTGATCCATAATAACAGTTAAACACATCTATATTTTACATCATTTATCATCATTTCATTCAGTCACATGTGAGGCTGAAAATTCCTGAGCGTGGGGTTTGATATGAGTTACATCATTTCCATTTTCCCTGAAACATTTAGCCAAATACATATTTCCCAGTGTTCAGAAGAAATGATTCGTCATTCATTCAATTCTGGGTTATTGAATGATGAATTCACTATCAGGATTATCAAAAAAATACAGATACAAATAATCAATAAATAGTATAAACGCATTCTGAGTAGAAATGGTTCCTGTGCGTCTGAGCAGGACACAGTATAAATACAGAATGCAGGTTTTTATTTATGTTTGTTAAACAGGTAACAGGCTGCAGAGAGGAAACAGCTGCTCCAGCGGTGATAACTGTGAACCTTTATTAGTATTAGCACAGTGCACATGTGTGCACAAACTCCATCAGAAGTTTCTACAGCTGTTAAAGCCGACTGACAGCTGATCCAGCTGTGATCAGCTGTCACCGTCATCAGAAACGGACGTCGCTTCACGTGACGCTTCAGAGGAGAGGACGTCTCATGTCTCTTAAAACACATTTCCTCGTTTCTTCTCCTTGCTCGGTTTCCTTGCGTCTCTCCTGCATCCACGGTGGGAAAGACGCAAGGAAAAGACGCAAGTGAGGGAAACGTGGATGCAATTTAAGAGACTTGGGATGCACCCCTAGTGCCTCCTCATCTCCTGTCTCCTCCGTCCTCCTGCCCGTGACCCGGAAATCGATCTCAGCGCGCCGTGTTTAAGGATGTCTCAATTCCTAAAATGCATCTCGAGGAGAAAAGAGAGAGGAGAGAGGAGAGAGGAGGCTTGCCGGAGGAGCTATAAGCGAGGATACACAGGTGTGTCCTTTGCGGAAGTTTTTCGACACCCGTGACGTATAGAAGAGGCGTGACACACAGCTGGAATATACAAACCATTTGTAGTGCTTCACACAATAAAATATATAAAGGATATATGTGTGTGCGTTTGTACGTGCGTAAATAAAATATAAAAATGTATGACATCCGTACATTCTTGTCATTTTATGCCATGTTGTAATTTGAATTAAAAGTAAATATATAAGTTGTCATGAACAGTGTCATGCTCATCTGTCAGAGATCAGGCTGTAACAAAACAATGGACAGATGATGCAACTCTTCCGCACGTTATATTTAATTGACATGACGGCTCTGAAGCGAGGATGTCTCATTTTGTTAAATGTCTGTTTCCTCGACTCCTCCGCTCGCATCTCAGGTGGGAGGGACTAAGACGCGAGGAAAGGAATCGAGGATGTACAAACAGAAATGAGAAGAGGGGTTCGTGTTTGGTGGATTCACCGACTACGACACAAATCTCTGCTCTCAGTTCTGTTTGATTCATTTGTTTACTATTTCCACCAAACTTTATATTCACAGATTTTTACACATTTTAAAGCAAAAAGCCAAACTTTTCAGAGCTGACTGCTTTATCAAACAATATATTTATTCAATGTCTGAATATACGAACAACAAAGCTGTTAAAACGTAAACTTTACAAGATATTGATTGATTGTAAGTATTTATTTGTAATTTTTTGTCTTCATTATTAACTTTTAGTCTCGCTGCCGTGTTCACAAGGTGTTGTGAACTTGTTCCAATAAAGCTGCTGAATAAAAAAAGAATGTGTAACAGCCATATTGATGAACATTTTATATTATTTATATTAAGATAACTAAATAGAAATGTCAACTACACATTACAAATATTTAAATTTTACTGGATAAATTCTATATTCATGAAAGCAAATTTGACTGAGCAGAGCATTTTATCCCTCAAACATCTTTAATTTCTCCTCTGAATCCAGAGGAGCCAAACAGCAGGGGGCAGTATTTCATCTTCATGCAGGCAGGTTCATTAAAGGGTTTTAATTAGACAGAGAAAGAAGAAGAAAACTAACATTACCTTAGGAAAAAGAGACATTTTGGATTTTTATTTCCAAAGTTTATCTCCAGGGGGCATCAATGAAGATTTCTCAATTAATGAGTTTCTGTAGTGTTTTTTTAAAAACCTCTCACTGATGTGTTTTTGTAGTGTTTTTTATGATATTTTTTATGATGAAATTTGTTAATGATGTATTTTTATTATTTCTATTAATGCAGTTATTGATGGTGTGACGGTGATTATTACTATTTATTTGTTATTATTATTTTCATTAATTTATTAATATTTAATTTTATTTAACATTATATTTGCATCGCACCCACTGATCCAAAACATTGTTCTGTAACTCATTATAACGATGATTTTTTTGATATGATGATGGTGTAAATGATGAAGATGTTTATTATGGTGATCATTCTGAAGATGATGATTTTAATTGTTATTATTATAATATCACATATGTTATGTATAATTATATATGAAGATGACAATGAGGAGGATATTGATGCTGATATATTATTATTATTATTATTGTCGTTGTTGTTGTTGTCGTTGTTGTTGTTGTTGTTGTTGTTGTTGTGATAATGTCATCATCATCATGATCGTTATAAATGCTGTTACACAGGCTAATATTGGTGGGATGAGGATGATGATGATGATGATGATGATGATGATGATGATGATGATGATGATGGTGGGATTATCATTATTAAACGGAATACTATAATTAATACTCCACAATTTATAGGACATTGATTATGATGTTGATTAGTACTATTATTACATAGATTATTGTTGGTAGGATGAGATTGGTGATGATGATGATGATTATGTTTCAATATTATTACACTGATAATTATAATAGTATGATGCTGATTTCTGTACAGATGATGATTTTTATAATTATTGTTATTACTTATTAATAGGATGACGATGTTGATGATGATGTTTTTATCATCAAAAATATGATTATGTGATTATTAATATTTTTTATCATTGTTACTATTATTGATATGAATTATTTTCATTTACTAACAGACAATAAGCACAACAACACACAGACATTTATTTATTATCTTTTTAAATGTACTTATTTTATTTACTGACTGCTCTGCGTATTTATTTATCTTCTATCATGTTTCTTTTATTTCCTCCACCAATCTAAAACCAAGCATAGCTCTGAATGATGGGACCCTCTCAGACCAGGTCCTGGTGGTTGAGGAGGTTTGGGGGACCTGACTGGTTTGGAACAGCTTGGTGTCCGAGGGCCTGATCGCTGTTTAACCCCCTTCAAACAGAAAGTTGCTCCTCAGACCCAAATGACACAAACACACAAACAGCTCTGCAGCTTCACTGCTGTATGTCGCAATAACTGCTGTGATGTTGCCACGGTAACAGCAGTATAATCTCAGCTGCTCATCAGTGAGTTTGTCTTCAGACTCTTTCCTGTCACTTGTCACCAGTTAAGAACTGGTACTTGGCAGCTGAGGCAGGCAGATATAAAGGTATTCCTGAAGAGTAACGTCTACATGTTTTTTTTATCTCGCTGGTGTCTGTTGTCCTTTGTACAGTGACTCCAGAAATTATTTGTTTAAAAGATTCAGTCAAACAATTCCTGATTTGTTTTGGTGTCTGATGTGTTGAGTTGGCTTTTTAATGTGGATATTGTGGAGAACACTGTTTCCATCATAACAGGACACTTCTGTCATGGAAACTCAATGTTTTAAAATGTTCTCTTCAATCTGTGTAAGTGTTCATTATGATTTTTCATGTGCTTATTATCTACTGTCTTTTAATAGTAATAATAATAATAATGAACTTTATTTGTATACCACCTTTCATACAAGAAATGCAGCTCAAAGTGTTTTACAACAAAGAAATTACAATTACTGAGTGCTTTACATGAAAATAGACATAAAATGAACAAAAACATGCAAAAACATTAATGTAACATAAAAGGGAAGATAAAACCCATTGAATAATAATAATAAAAAAATAAAATAAAATAAAAATGAAGTTCAAAAGTAGAATGTAAGCCATCATGTCTTTTTGTCTCTTTTTATCTGCCTTAATACTCTGTAAAGGGTTTTAGTCATGATGGATAATGCTTTGGCGTCCTCTGCTGGCACAAAGATAAAAGTGCATGATGTGAGCTTGAATTGGTAAATGGGCTGTATTTACTGTATATAGAGCTTTTATTTGTCTCATTCACAGACACACTGACGGCAGCAGCTTGTGTTCTGGACAGGAGGAGCTGGGAATTGAACCTGCAACCCTGTGGACAACCGGCTCTACCTGCTTCAGGATTATTTTTGTGGATACCAATCCATCAGGGGTCTCTTCCAGAAAGCAGGTTTAACAAACTCTGAGTCGAACCTGAACTCTGAGCTGATGAACCTGAGATGAAACTCAGAGTTTTCTCTTCCAGAACAGCTGATCACAGTTTGTTCAATCAACTCTGACTATGTTCACTCTGAGTTAAGCTCATGTGTGGAGAATGAAATCATCAATGGAGCTCTGATACTATGAGTCGCCATGGCAACAGGTAAATAAAAGGCAGAGCCTTCATTTGAACCCCGTGGATGTAGAAATATTAATGCATGTGTATGTGGACGATGCACATTTATCTTTAATAAAAGAGCCTGAGTCAGAGCAGGAAAAGTGTCAATAAAGTTATTGAGTATTGTCTATTAATTCATCATTTATCAGACTTACATTTCCTTAATGATGATAAAGTGGAATCTGACTGTGTATCAGGCTGCAGCTACATTACATTTTAAATATATTTATTTAGTTTTAATCTGACGGACAAAACACAGGAAGCAGCAACTGAAGATGAAAAACATAGTAAAAGATTTAAAACATGTATAGATCAAAGACACAGAGACATGACTGTAGCTCACAGTCTGATCAGTAATAATGTGTTTGCTGGTTTGTACTTGAAAAGACATTGAGGTTAAAATACAGTAGATTTTAAATGTTTAGACGTCTATTTGTATCTCAGCTCAACATCATTCAGTGATTTTATTTCAGCTGCTTCAACAAATGTGTAAATTTAAACATTGTCAGTGAAATGCTGTTAAAACATGTTCAGACTTTGCTCCCTATTTAAAAAACTCACTTTCAAACTACATTCTGCAGCTGCACCGCAATCCTGCTCACTCAGAAATATTAACATATAATCTCAAATATTATAGGAATGATGTTCCATCAGTGGACCAATCACATCATGAGTGATAGAAATAATTATTCATTGATCCTTTGTGTCTAAAGCTTCATACGGATTGTTTAAATTTAAACTGAGATTACACATTATGTGCAATAAAGATTTCAGGTCAGGAGCTGCTCTAACAAACTGACAGAGTCTCAGAGTTATAACAGAAGGACACAGAGGTTTGATTCTGAGCTGAGGATGAATTCACACTGTGTAATATTTGACTGTGAGAGAAAAAACTGCTGTTCAAAGAAATGACTGATGTGAATGAAAACGGTAATTTTAGAAAGTCCTGAGTAACAAACTAATATCCAACCAGGATTTAAATTCTAACAGACAGTAAACCTTCACTAACAAATGAGCTTTGATACAAACTGACTGAATGAAGACATGAAACTCTGTAAGAGGAAACAGAGAGTTTCAGTAGTTTAAGAGTTTAAGTTACCATGGTAACTGACCCAGAGTTTCCCTCATCTCATGGTGAACAACTCAGAGTTTGCACTAAACCTCTTTTCTGGAAAACACCCCAGGAAAGACAGAAAGTTGCTCCTCAGACCCAAATGAACAGACCCCTCCTGTAGGTTTGGGGGCTGTTCTAGAGGGGATCTGACCTGCAACAGGCCAGAAAACCTCCTACAGGCCTGGAGGCCTGAAGCAGGAGAGAACAAGGACGGGCTGCTCATCAGTGAGTCTGTCTTCAGACTCTTTCCTGTCACTTCATTTGATTCACATTAACCCTTTCACTGCCGGCTGTTCAAGTGAGGCTGCTACACCCACCGATTGGTCCATCTCACTGTCAATCAACATATCAATAGCTCTGATCCTTACAAGCCAAATGAGCTGTCACGATTGGTGTTGTCATGGCGATCCAAACCACATGTAAGCATCAGATTTTAGTTGGTTGGTCCAACCTTTCTAAATGGAAGCCCCCCCATCCCCAGTGCAAATAACAGGCTGGAGTGTGTATGAATGAGAGGTGTGTTGGATAAACGCCCTTCATTTACTTTAGCTGTCAGTCACATGATGAAGCAGCTCAGAGCCGTTTCTGCCAGCAGCTTCCTGTCAGAAACCACAGAGGAAACACCACATCTGATTAATATAAAAAGACACAATGAGTCCTACCGACGAGCAGAGAGAGACGACACAGAGACGGAGACAGACGTCTACCTGGACATGGATCACCTGCTGATGCTGTTGCTGCTGCTGTGGAGCTCAGGTAGGACTCTGCTGTAATGTAAAAATACTGAGTTCAAGTCAAACAGCAGCTTTGAAAACTGCAGTAAAAGTCAACATGGTCAGTAAAAAGTGTGTTCAGTAAAAGTTCTGATACTCGCTGTAATGAGTTTTATCTCTTTAACTTCTAATAACAAACCAATAATTCATGTGTTCATCATCTAATAATGAAAATTCAAAGCATATAAATGTAAAATCCTGCTGACGTCTTCAGGCTGTTCGTGGGTCACGTGACCATCACCTTGCAGGGTCTGTGGGTATATTAAGAAGAACAGGGAGGAACTTTGAAGGCAGGTTTGATTGACAGGCCGGTGCAGGACATGAGCAACACATGAGGAAGACCCTCATTTAATAATGAAATTGTGATATCTGGTCTAAACATAGACCTGAGGATAAAAAAAGATGCAGCTGAACTTCATTTGTGAGGAGGTTCTTTTTGGACTTTTCTCATTTAATAAGTGACTTTTTATTAGTCTACCTCTGTGTTCATTATTAGATGGGTGACTGTGGATTGTTGGACCTGTTTATCTTGGATGTTTGGATTTTACATTATTTGTTGTGTTTTAATCATTTGATGTGTTATTTTGTTGCTGTAATGTGACATAAAAGAGCTGAAATGGTAGAAAATAGCAAATATTGTATTAATATAAACAGGAAAAAAAAATTGGGCACTATGTGTAGATACCCTATTTTCTTGTCACCAGATGACAGAATTGGTAAATAAAATCACCACTTGCAGTGTTTCTAGTTTTATGGCAACTGACAAATGAGAGAAAAGTTAAAAGGGTTATAGCCTACTTCCTGAATGAAGTGGATTTATCTAAGAAAGACATTGCCTCCATATACTTCCACCTCTTCCTCTGCTTGCTACCTGCCTGGCCACTCTTCACCTGCCCCTCCTCCCTCTTCTTTCTCACATAAGTGTCCCTCAGATTTTTCCACAACTTCTTAATTTCCTCAACTATAAAGTAGAAGAATAGTAGTTATGCTGTATTCATTAAACAGCAAACACAACATGAGACTGGTTATGCTCAGTTCTGATTAGACACAAGCTTGTTTACATTACGTTATGTTGCATTGTTACTTTAATTATATTTTGGACAATGAACATTTGCAAAAGAGGAAACCAGGGGGATATTCTACAAAGTAAGATTAGGAAGTTATTCAGATAACTGTGAAAAAGATGATGTTATAATGTTATCTTAGTGATAGTGATTTGGATTTGTAAAACAAACCTTGAACGTTCACTTATCCAGGGTGATGACTGTTCATAATAAACAAATTTCAGAAGATATTTTGTAGCAAAGACATCTGATTAACCTCATAATCCTGCTTTGTTACCCCCGATAGGGTGTAGGTTAGCCCAGACTCGGTATCTGCCTATTTTATACAGTCTATGGTATCTGCTGGGTGCTATTGTAAAATGTCCAATGGTCTTAAAGTACAGCGTAAACTATAAACCATTAACATACAGTTTAGGCCTACTCGTTGTTATGTAACAGCAAACAAACTGATATGACTTTTAAAAAGTATTAGTTAACATTGTAACTGGAAAGGATAGCTTCCTATGGGCTAACGTTACATTAGCATAGCTGGAAGTTTAAACAAAGACATTTTACAAAGACTGTTGAAACTTGATACACACCATCGTCATACTGCAGGTCATTTGCTATCACCCTCCACACATTGTCTTTTAAATCATTGTCTTTGTAATGTTTCTGGCTTTTATCAAAGAGAATGGGATTCTGCGATACATGTTGAATGTTTTGAGTGTGACGTTGTCAACAACATTCATTTTGATTGGTCAGATGTGTTCTTGTCGGAAGCAAAACCTTGGAAAAATCGGCCGGGGTCCGAAAAAAATCACATCGCTTTTTTGCCTCATAATATTCGCTTTCTGTGTGAAAGTACTCATGACACAAACAACAGTTCGAAAAAATATATTGATGTGCGAATTAATCGCACGAAAAAATCACATCCAGTGTGTAAAGGCCTTTAAGTGGGTTTGGCTATCTGTTGGTCAAATGCCTTAATTGATTAAGTGTTTATGAGCCACTCTGTTGTTTAACTCTTTATGTCCCTGAAAGAGAGGTGAATCCCCACAATGTAGTGTGCAGATGTATGTCCCCACAACATTAGGAAAACAAGTTCTCAAACACACACACTCATGTTTACATGGGTCACTTTTGGGGACATTACATAGAATTAAGCCGTTTTCACATATGAACTCAGGTCTGTATATTTTAAGGGAGTCCTTCCACACATGTAGCACACAACAGGAGATTGTCAATGTCAGACATGTTCTCACCTACTGGAAATACTCTGTTTGGTTTAGGTGCCTGGGTAGAGCATGCAGGTGACAGGACTCATGGGCTCAACTGGACATTACACAGACTTTGTATTAGGGAGCTGGCAGGGTAAAGTTGTTTAATATCCACTCCGACTGATTAAGACTTTTACGTTCACACATACAGCTCCTGTGGGTAATGTCTGGATAACATTCAGTGCATGTGTGAAAGAAGCTTTACATTCACTTCCTGGATACTTACCCTAACCATAACCACTACTTGCCTAACCCTGAACCTTACCCTAACCTTAACTTAACCCTAACCTTAACCACTGACCCAAAAAACAGCTTTTTCAGGACAAGCCATCCACAAATAACTGGTCTTATGTCTGAAA
The DNA here is from genome assembly GCF_914725855.1 of Thunnus albacares. Taxonomy (NCBI): domain Eukaryota; kingdom Metazoa; phylum Chordata; class Actinopteri; order Scombriformes; family Scombridae; genus Thunnus; species Thunnus albacares. The sequence continues at coordinate 27,326,350 of NC_058125.1, read as the reverse complement.
TGTGTCCCCAAAAGTAGCCTATGAGACGCACACACAAACAGACTTTTTTCTTCCTTTTAATAATAAAAATGATTAAAATGACATTTAAAAACATGTTTTAATCCTCTCAGTGTTTCTAAAAATCAGCTGCACAAACTTCTTGAACAACATAAAACACTTTGTTTTAATGTGAAAAAAATTAAGTTGTGACAGGGAAGCGTTTGAGGACAAACTAACTGACTACCATGTGATGAGACATTACACAGTATATATCTGTTAGTATGGCAACAACAGAGCATTTCCTGTCATGTAAAGGACTGACTGTTGCGAAACACTTTTTCTTCTTATTTAACATATGTGTTGTAGCTGCTTCCTGTAACTCTGTGAAACTGTTTCTCTCACTTAACTTCCTAAAATCCAGTTTCCCCTTTTCATCACTCAAAGATTACTCAAATAATCAAACTCCACTCTGACAGCGTCGGACATATTGTCTATCATGTTGTTCATATTCACTCATGAGTGCTGCATCATTCCATCAGATGGAAATAATCTACATTTCTGCTGCTGCATCATTTTAGACACATTTCCCCAAAATTCAGAAGACACTTTGTGTATTTTTGAAAACTTTGGGATCTCATCTAGAATTTAAAATAAAGTCCTGCAAGTTTAAACAAAGTCTTGCTGCACAGCATGAGCTCGTACTGAGGACAATGATGAAGAAAAGGCCGATATCTCAAAATCTAGTGAAATAATTCCAGTGAACTGATGCTTTAACCTGCGGTTAGAGGCTTCATTTCTGAGAAGCTGCTCATCACACATACAGTCTTTCAATAGCACAGTGGTTATATGATGTCAACACACAGGATTTCTGGGTATTGAAGTCATTCTGAGCTGCTGTGTTGCATTAACTGTATATGAACCAGCTGTTGGTTAACTCTATATGAACCAGTTTGTTGGTTAACTCTATATGAACCAGTCTGTTGGTTAACTCTATATGAACCAGTCTGTTGCACTAAAACATAATTCTGGTTTATTTTCATAGTTTTGTTCATCATTTCTATCAGTAATAACAACATCATACTCAACAAGTTAATATCTGAGATCTGTGAACATGGTGACATCACTAAAAAGACTCCTAATAGGAGGTGGTGTTTTTATATGTAAAACAGACTGTGACGTCACGCTAACAACAACAAGTCATTTCTGGGTAGACGACTGGTGGTTGATTTGAATTGCAGAGATCTGTGAACTTGGCAAACTTGTTTTTTTCTGTTGTCATTTTCAGCTGTAACTGTAACGATTGAAGATATTTAGTTAAACACGGTGGTCCGACCAATCTGACGTTTCTGCTGGTTTTATTTTATGTACTGTGTTGCTTTGCTAGTGTCTGTGGTTTGTTTTGTTTTGTGGGGGACCTGCAGTGAAAATCCGGAGCGGAGTTTTGAGTTCTCTTTCTTTTATGTTTGTGAAAACAAACTTATTTATCAAGATGTAGGTTCAAATTAATTTTCTCAGCTCATGAGAAGAAGTAACCACATTTAACTTCAGCTGTTTAACTGATTCAGACCAGAGCAAACCAACTATAGGTTTGAAAACATGATCACTTTAGATGTCCAGCTGACTGTCTCTCTCTTCCAGTCTCCAGGTTTCCAAGCCAGAGAGCAAACACTTTAGTCTGACTTGGTTTTTAGCTCCATTTTCTAATTACTGAAAATTAACATGTTATTTTCACACACAAATTATAACTGTAGCATATTTGGTAAAATAAAGGTAAAAGTCAGATTCTGGTCCACATATGTTGTTTGTGGCTTTGCAGGTTAGTGGTAAACTGGTCACATGATTCCTGAGTGAGATCAGTAATGCGTCTGAAATGTGTCCCCAAAATAGCCTATGAGACGCACACTCACACTCACACACACACATACACACACACACACACACACACACACTCACACTCACACACACACACACACAGACTTTTTTCTGCCTTTTAATAATAAAAATGATTAACATGACATTTAAAAACATGTTTTAATCCTCTCAGTGTTTCTTAAAATCAGCTGCACAAACTTCTTGAACAGCATAAAACAGTTTGTTTTAATGTGAACAAAATTAAGTTGTGACAGGGAAGCGTTTGAGGACAAACTAACTGACTACCATGTGATGAGACATTACACAGTATATATCTGTTACCATGGCAACAACAGAGCATTTCCCATCATGTAGAGGACTGACAGTTGCGAAACACTTTTTCTTCTTTTTAAACATATGTGTTGTAGTTGCTTCTTGTAACTCTGTGAAACTGTTTCTCACACTTAACTTCCTAAAATCCAGTTTCCCCTTTTCATCACTCAAAGATTACTCAAATAATCAAACTCTACTCTGACAGCGTCGGACATATTGTCTATCATGTTGTTCATATTCACTCATGAGTGAATTCTTCAAAAAGGCTCCATGTTTTTATTGCTGCATCGTTCCATCAGATGGAAATAATCTACATTTCTGCTGCTGCATCATTTTAGACACATTTCCTCAAAATTCAGAAGACAGTTTGTGTATTTTTGAAAACTTTGGGATCTCATCTAGAATTTAAAATAAAGTCCTGCAAGTTTAAACAAAGTCTTGCTGCACAGCATGAGCTCATACTGAGGACGATGATGAAGAAAAGGCCGATATCTCAAAATCAGGTGAAATAATTCCAGTGAACTGATGCTTTAACCTGCGGTTAGAGGCTTCAGTTCTGAGAAGCAGCTCATCACACATACAGTCTTTAAATAGCACAGTGGTTATATGATGTCACCACACAGGATTTCTGGGTATTGAAGTCATTCTGAGCTGCTGTGTTGCATTAACTCTATATGAACCAGTCTGTTGGTTAACTCGATATGAACCAGTCTGTTGGTTAACTCTATATGAACCAGTCTGTTGGTTAACTCTATATGAACCAGTTTGTTGGTTAACTCTGTATGAACCAGTTTGTTGGTTAACTCTGTATGAACCAGTCTGTTGGTTAACTCTATATGAACCAGTCTGTTGGTTAACTCTGTATGAACCAGTCTGTTGGTTAACTCTGTATGAACCAGTCTGTTGGTTAACTCTGTATGAACTAGTCTGTTGGTTAACTCTGTATGAACCAGTTTGTTGGTTAACTCTGTATGAACCAGTCTGTTGGTTAACTCGATATGAACCAGTCTGTTGGTTAACTCCATATGAACCAGTCTGTTGGTTAACTCTGTATGAACCAGTCTGTTGGTTAACTCTGTATGAACCAGTCTGTTGGTTAACTCTATATGAACCAGTCTGTTGGTTAACTCTGTATGAACCAGTCTGTTGGTTAACTCTATACGAACCAGTCTGTTGGTTAACTCTATATAAACCAGTCTGTTGGTTAACTCTGTATGAACCAGTCTGTTGGTTAACTCTGTATGAACCAGTCTGTTGGTTAACTCTATATGAACCAGTTTGTTGGTTAACTCTGTATGAACCAGTCTGTTGGTTAACTCTATATGAACCAGTCTGTTGGTTAACTCTATATGAACCAGTCTGTTGGTTAACTCTGTATGAACCAGTTTGTTGGTTAACTCTATATGAACCAGTCTGTTGGTTAACTCTATATGAACCAGTCTGTTGGTTAACTCTGTATGAACCAGTTTGTTGGTTAACTCTATATGAACCAGTTTGTTGGTTAACTCTATATTAACCAGTCTGTTGGTTAACTCTGTATGAACCAGTTTGTTGGTTAACTCTATATGAACCAGTCTGTTGGGTAACTCTGTATGAACCAGTCTGTTGGTTAACTCTATATGAACCAGTCTGTTGGTTAACTCTATTTGAACCAGTCTGTTTGTTAACTCTATATGAACCAGTCTGTTGCACTAAAACATAATTCTGGTTTATTTTCATAGTTTTGTTCATCATTTCTATCAGTAATAACAACATCGTACTCAACAAGTTAATATCTGAGATCTGTGAACATGGTGACATCACTAAAAAGACGTCTGATAGGCGTTGGTGTTTTTATATATAAAACAGACTGTGATGTCACACTAACAACAAGAAGTCCTTTCTGGGTAGACGACTGGTGGTTGATTTGAATTGCAGAGATCTGTGAACTTGGCAAACTTGTTTTTTTCTGTTGTCATTTTCAGCTGTAACTGTAACGTTTGAAGATATATAGTTAAACACGGTGGTTCGACCTATCTGACGTTTCTGCTGGCTTTATTTTATGTACTGTGTTGCTTTGCTAGTGTCTGTGGTTTGTTTTGTTTTGTGGGGGATCTGCAGTGAAAACCCGGAGCAGAGTTTTGAGTTGTCTTTGAGAGGTTTTTCTGTGACAGGAAAGTTTTTGAGGACAAACTAACTGATGAGCATCTGATGCGACATTACACAGTATATATCTGTTACCATGGCAACAGCAGAGCATTTCTCGCCACGTACAGGACTGACTATTGCAAAACACTTTTTCTTCTTATCAAATATACGTGTTGTAGCTGCTTCCTGTAACTCTGTGAAACTGTTTCTCACACTTAACTCCCTAAAATCCAGTTTCCCCTTTTCATCACTCAAAGATTACTCAAATAATCAAACTCCACTCTGACAGCGTTGGACATATTGTCTATCATGTTGTTCATATTCACTCATGAGTGAATTCTTCAAAAAGGCTCCATGTTTTTATTGCTGCATCATTCCATCAGATGGAAATAATCTACATTTCTGCTGTTGCATCATTTTAGACACATTTCCCCAAAATTCAGAAGACAGTTTGTGTATTTTTGAAAACTTTGGGATCTCATCTAGAATTTAAGATAAAGTTTAAACAAAGTCCGGCTGGATTGAACTGGACTGAACTGATTAGGAGTTGTGGGGAAAACAAAACAGATCCTTTACCGAGTGGACTGAACTCTGAGACTGTGAGACGAGTTACCCTCACACACACTGAAAAACCTGAACCCTTCTCCACTCTTCATCGTTACCCTGCTCCCCCACACACAGCAAAACTTAACCATTTCGCCTTCAGTTGAGAGTTTATCTCAGCTCCCACTCCGGCATCCTCCATTAGCTCAGTGTTGGTGACACGGCGCTACTAGCTTAACAATATATGTGAAGTTTGCGGATGCTAAATCTGACCATGGAAAAATGATTTTTTCAACTGATATCTTAGTTACAACTAGATTGAGCTAGCAAAGCAGTTTCATGTTTATATGTGAGGTATTTATTCAGTTTGGGAAATCTAACGATCTCTAGAAAGCATTAGCTGAAGTTGGCTGGTTGACTCACGACAATGATGCGGTCAGGAACGAGGCGTTTGACCGCATCACTGCAGTACAACCTCTCTGTAATATTGATTAATTAAGAATACGATATTCTATTGTCATAAGCCGACACAACCAAGCTCAGAACAAATGAGCCTACAGGGCCATAAGCGAACAGCAAAGAGCTCGACACCACAACAAAGTGCAAAGGCAACTTTTTAAGGATACTAATGCATTCTGTGACTTTATGACAACAACCTCAATAGATAAGCATGGACACACTGACACTCATCACCATCCATATCAATCGATCCAGCACAACGATATGACCAATGCAAGGACCAGAACTACCAAGGCAGGATGATAAAATATGCTTTCACTCACCAGCTGACAGCTCAGAAAAGGGCAGCATGGCGGCTTTTCCTCCCGGCAAACTTCACCACGTTAAACCCGCGGTTAATTTTACCAGCAGTTTGAGTGATGACAGTATTCCGTGGCTGGTGGGCTCCGAGGCACTTTAATTCCAGTTTCTCCTCCAAATAAAGAGTTTATACCCTGTGCTTGAGTATGAAATCCACTTTATTTTTTTCAAGTTAGCTGGTGTAGCTAAGAAAGTCTCCCCTTTTTTTGCTGATTGTAAATTCCAAGCTCGCACTGTAGCCCCACTACAGCGTCATTTGAAATATTTCACAGTTGTGTCTGTCAGCAGATAGCAGATAAAAATTTAAAAATTGATAACATCATTTGTTTGCACAGTTCTTTGTGGTGACAGCAGGTGGGGCTGTGCCCTAATGACCAGTCGCCAGTGCTGATAGGTCAGAAACACGAGCAGTCAGTCAGGAAACAAACCAACATGTTAGTTTTCCTTTAACTCTGTATGAAGCGTCTGTTGAGCTTGTGTTCATGTGTTCATCTCATCTGCTGCTCTTCAGAGAAGAAGCAGAAAGTAGAAGCAGTGAGGTCGAGAAAAAAGGTCTTAAAGTTTCAGACTGACCAGGCAAAGAGAGACGTTTGTTTTTCCTTCATTTTTTGTCTTTTTATGAGGATTATTTTCACCCCAGAATAATTGAGAGTACATCATACAGCAATAGCTCAGTTTTCTAGTTACTGAAAATTTAACATGTTATTTTCATACACAAATTATAATTGTTTGTAGCATCGACTTCAACATCTGTGTGTTTTCAGTGAGATGAGCTCTGAGCTGCTGCAAAGCCTCACAGTGTTTGTTCAGTTCACAGCTCTGCAACAATATAAATATTAATTTTTCTGATTTTCTCTGCAGGACTCCAGGCTGAAAATAAACACCAACCAACAGGTAAAAAGAGAGAATATATCTCATCTGGTCTGGGAACGCCTCTGATCCCCCAGGAGGAGCTGGAGGACGTTACCCGCACCTCCATCAGTGCTGCACAATGAATCCACTTTGGTTTATGACCAAATACCCTCAAAACTAATAACTAATAAAATATGCTAATGTTAGCATTGAAAGGTGAAAATCTAGATTTTGGACATCATCACTGCTCGCTGTAGAGCTGCACACCGCTAATTTCTATAAAATCTATATCAGCTCTATAAATGCAATGCATGGCATTGTGGGATTGTTTGCAGGAAGTAGTGTACATGACATGAACACAACTTTTTTGTTCCATTGTGGAACATTTGAGGCTCTAAATGTTGGATAAATTAACATACATAGAATTTTGACACTGAAACAAAATGGAGGAGGGTAAATAGACTGAACTTTGTAGTAAATAGTGAGTGATTTCAGACACAGTCTTAGTCTTGCTTCTATATCTGGTCTCTTGTGTATTGTATCCCACAATCCTCTGTTTTCCTCCAGGTTCTCAGTGTGAAAGCACAGCCAAGGCTGACATCATGCTGTTGGTCTGTGAATCCAAGAGCATCAACCCTGAAGACCATGAAAACATTAAGTCCTTTCTAACTCAAATAGTCAACAACTTCAACATCGGCCCTGACAAAGTCCAGATTGGTAATATTTTTACTACTACAACTATTCACACTACTGCTCCTGGTACTATTACTACTACTGCTTGTGTATAAAGTACTCAAAATACTAAAATCTTTACAGCACATTGTGAAAATATTCAAATACAGGTGCAGGTCCAAAATTCAGAATTAGCAAAAAAGCAGTAAAATGAGACATGATAACCAGAGTATTCAAGGTTATGGCTGATGTGAGGATAAAAGGACCATACCAGTGGTTTTACATGTTTAAGCTAAATAACTGCTGTCTGCATACAGCCTCCATTACTGCCAGTTATTTCCCAAAACATGCAGACATATTTTAGCTTTTGTATTAACTTGCAGAATTCTCAAAATGTTCAAAATGAAATGTTCAGGTGATACACCTACCTTAAAATTCAGTGCTTCATCTACTGAAACACACATTTATAACTCATAGTAATTATGATTCAGCTTGTAAAACAATCTTCTATCCAGACACTGATTTCCATGGTGGAGATATACTGTACATTCCTTCTGTGTAGGTCCATGTTGGATCAGTTAGCAGGACAGATGTTCTGACTGAACAGACTCTGTGAAGCACACCGCATTTCTGAACAAAACATTCTAGCTATGAGGGATGCACAACTTTGTCATGTTGGTTCATCCACAGCATCACTGCCTCGCTCCAACTCCTCCAACAATGGTGTCAATGTCCATTTCCTCCAGGAAGGAGCCTCTAAAGTCATGTACCAGAGTCAGACAGTAGACTCAGGGGTTATTAGCCTGTTAGCCTGTTGGTCCTACTGGACTGAACTGCTGGAATGGTCCTTTAAGTCCTTTGGTCCCTCTATGCATATGCAGATTAGTACAGACATCAGTGTGTGTGAGACATGTGATGTGTGTGTATGAGTGTTGGTGCAACGATGACAACAAGATAACAGTAATAACAGTAATAAACCAACAATTATCATTATTATCATTGTTATTCTCATTATCATTTAAAATCAAAAACTGGGTCAGTGTGTCAGTTTCACACATTTCTGTGTGTTTTCTGCAGGTCTGCTTCAGTACAGTGACAGATCAGTGACCCAGTGGGACCTGAACGCCCACCAAACCAAACAATCCCTGCTGGAGGCCATAGCCAACCTGCCACAGGAAGGAGAAGACTACTACAACTTCTTAGGTAATTTAACAGCAGGCTGTCTGATCCACACCAGCTTTACACTGTGAGGGACTAAGGCAGAGACTCTGATTAGATCCAAATATATTTACTTTCTGTATTTAGGTCTGTCAGCGGTGGAAAGTGAAGCTGTCAGTGATCCGTATTTTGAACAAAATTTTAACTTAAAGTATTTATAGTATAGAATATATTGAATATATCCAGCAATTTGTGAATGAAATTCACTCCCTTGACAGATCAAGAAAACTGTGTCTCTGCTAACAAATAACATCTTCAGAACAGACTTCAGATAAAATTAGTAAAAAGTATTTTCATTTATAGTGATTCCAGAAATATTAAAGGAAAATTCTGGTTTATTTGAACCTGATATATTTCCCATAAATGTGGCCATTGTGGCTCTATGTGTGATGCTAACTTTGTTCTCTCAGCTCCGTTACATGATTCCTAACTGGACAGGATGCAAACAAGCAAACATGAGATTGTTTTAGTTTTTCCCTGTTAAGATGTCCTAACCTGCTCCGTGCATCAGTGAACAGGCTAAGTACGGCAAGCCATATGGATCAAAACGTCTAATTTGATGTTCGCATTACGTCTTTATATGTCTTAAGATGACAGAAAATTCCCTGTTAACACGTCCATTTTGAACGTCTTAAGTCGGTTTGACCATTAAGGCTTCCGTTCTATTGGTGGACGTCAACATAGCCGCTCCTTTTTGACTAGGGATGGCGTAGGGCTGAATGTTTGCCTACGCTGTGGTCACGTGGACGTTTGGGCTACGTATCTATCACATGTCTTACACACAACTGTGATTTAGTATGTGGGAGGATCAACTGTGCAGACAGATGCTTTTAGAGTTTAATGTTGTAGGTTGTAAATTAATGATGAATGGTCTCCTCTGCATCATTAATGATTGATTTTGAATTGATAAAATATTATGCTCAAACTTTATTTGCATATGTGGTGTATAGGATATTTATGTGTATTTGCCCACTTGCTTGTAGGTATGTGTTATTTTATATACAGTTCGCACTTTATCTTGTATCTTTACAGATACTCTCATTCAATTTAATGTGTTTCTGATTTGAGTAAAAGGCAGGAGAGCAAGTGTGGGCTGCGCTGCGTTCTTCAGTTACTCACTGAGAATATCAGTAAAGCCACTGAAGAGCAGCCAAATCACTGTTCGTTTTCATTTATTTTTTCAGGAGGGTAAATGTCACCTAAGCACCTTCAGATTTTCTCAGTAGTACATTTGTTTATATAGTTTGTGTTGTACTTCCATATATTGAGGGAACTGTGACGTTAGGTAACTGCATATGAGTGGACGCAACCATCACTAATGCTAACGTAGCTCCTCAGGGATTGAAGCTGTTATCTTTTGTTGGGCCTCAACCATGGGGTCAGACAAAGAAAGGCCTACATGTAAACTCTGACGTTGTGTTCACACCAAACGTGAGGCGAATTTTTGCCTTGCGTTACTCACGTGAGTTTGAACGCAGGAACATTTGTTTTTATTTGCGTAATTCGCGCAAGTTTAGCCATGGGATCATTTGTGCTTATTTGCCCCAAACAGCCAGCGAGCAATGGCAGGCACCAACTAGTCTCCACCTGGACAATGGGAGCCAGCCAGTGATGTTACAGTGATACCGACACTGTAAACACTGAGAAACACATCAAATACATCAACTCTTCTCTGTTTGTTTTGCTGTGATAAACTGCATTAACCCGCAAAACGCCCCCCAAAAATCAGTTTATTTAATGCACTTCCCAGACGACCACTGCAGAACTTAAAGCGGTATGAACCCAAAATAAACTTAGATTTTGCTGTGATTTTATCGCAATAAAGAAATCAAAAGGATGCTGCAATTACTACAACATCATGCTGATTTATAAAAAGTCTGAATTTATCCTTTGTCAGGTCTGTCCACAAGACTACAAGGAAACTACTTGTAAAATGTTTATTTTCTGAATGGAGTTCGGATCAATCAGAGCTATGCTTTGTCAACATTGAAACTGCTCCATCCACACAAAATAATGTCATCTAAAGGCATAAAGGCATTAAACACATAGATATCTACTAGTTTAAATTTAAAATTATGTAAAGTCACTGGCATTTAGGTTGTTATTGATGACAGCAGCCAAGGGGGGGGGGGGGGGGGGGACTCTGGTGTTAGCGCTGGTTAGGTTGAAATGCGAAATGAAGATAAATCAGTTTAAAAGTTAAAAAGATAAATTCCTCCCGCCAGTAAACAGCTCTGGATTACAGCAGAATCCGGTGTGCCTCGGGTGGTGGTCCAGTGTGTGTTTATTCCTCCAGAAATCAGCAGCAGCAGCACAAATGTGCTCCCTGGCTCTCTTCTGCTCCAACTTGCCAAAATGCCGCTCACAGACTCCATTTCCCCTGATGCTTTTGGACCTGATGCTCCTTCTCTTTCCTTCTCCTTTATTAACACAAACACACACCTACATAATCATGCATGCCTCCAGGAACAGCGCTGAGCTGTGAAGCCATTTTGACATAGTGGCCAAACTGTGTAATTACCACAGTTTTCACATAGACTTACATTGTGAGAGAGACATCCGTAAATCAGCACATACATTTTTTTGAGCATCACTACCCCTGTGAAATGACTTGTCTCACTATCAGAATTTGATCCATTCGGTCCGATCACATTTCAAAAGTCTAAAAGAGCAGCATGATTGAATTGTTTTATCCCCATTCAAGTTAGCCAGAGGGCTAAACCGGAAGTAGCCAGCTCAGCTGGTGAAAGTCACTAGCTCTCGCTCTATGGGCCCAATGATCCCGGAAGATGTGGGTGATTTTATACCTGGAAGTCGAATTTTATTGGCGTCATGCGACACTGAGAAACTTTCATAGGAATGAACAGGGCCCCGCCTCCGACGCCGTATCCAGTTCTCTTTATACATCCATGATCACGCCCACTATCATAAGGTCGCATGACATCATATGGCCAGATCACGTCTGCCATCTTGTGACACACACACAGGGTGCTTTTCATTAATGTGTCTTCTTGCTTCCCTCACTTGCGTCTCTTCCTTGTGTCTTAGCTCCCCCCAACGAGGATGTGAGAGAGACGCGAGGATGGAGGAATTTAATTTATCAAACAGGACGTCTTCACTCACTCCAGCATCATTTTGAGGAGACGACAAGTTGTCATGATGCTAAATGTCAAATATGAATAAGTCAGTAATAGAAATTACCAAGTAACAGTTTAAACTCTAAAGTTTGTATTTAAAATTCATGTACAAGTAATGAAGACTTTTCACTGTCACTTAATACTTTCCACATATTGATAGCTGGAAGGAAAAACAGCTGATAACTGCTCTGATATTTTATCATTTGATATATATATCTATCATACAGATCTATAGCAGTGTCTGTCTGTCACAGAATGAGACACAAATAGACAATTTAAACCTGTTAATAACTGAAAGAACAGAACCGACATAAAGGAACAATAGAAACAGCTGCAGCCTGCAGAATATGTCTAAATGTCTAAATAAAATGTTGCTTATTTAGTTTGTGAAAGTCTGACGTGCTTTTCAGGCTCAGGATGATTTTATAGAAGACGCAGCTGTGTGATGTCATGTTTTCCTGAAGGAGCTGAGACGCTGAAAGGAAGGAATCATGTCAACAGTGAAACTCTGTCCAATAATAGCCTGCTTTAATTAATAAAATCACAACAGTTGGTCAAAGTGGGGATTTGAACATTTAATACCAAATGCCAAGGAATATGCCAGATATATCTATTTATCTGGGAAATGCTTAGGCAGCGCAACATCATGAGCAGCATGGAGTGAATTAGAGCAGTTTTGAGTGATATCTGTTCAAGTTCAAGTATCTAATCTTATATATGCCAGTGGTTGAAGTGAATTCCTCGCTCAGGTTAAATTAATGGCGCTCTGCTCACATGCTCTGATAGCTACTGTACATCTCCTGCAGGTTCTCTGTCCTGTCCAGAAGGTGAACAACAGACCATATGTTTGTCTGTTCATGGAAGGACAGAATTTATTTTAATTTAAAATTTTTCCCCGAATTTACTCAACCTTCAACAGGTTGCCATTTGTGCTCCAATACTGCCATCTAGTGGCCACTAATCAAACACACTTGAATATGTCAAATATGATATTGTATACAAGCTACATTATCTCAAGTATCCAGTAGCCTACAAAAATGCAGATGTTAATAATGTCACCGTAAATCAATATTTAACTTCATGGTATGTTGAGTGGGGAATTGTTCTCTCTCTTGCAGTGATTGTATGTAGGGTTTCCCCTCAGAAACTGATGAGGTGGTAGCACCTGATTTTAAATGCCTTAAGACGTTCTAAAATGAACATGTTAACAGGGTATTTTTGTATGAACAGTATTTTCTGTAGTCATTTCGTGTTCCATAACTAAGCGACGTGTTGCCTGTTTGAAAAACTGTTTGCCTTCTATTTTTAAGTTTCGCGCACTTGCTCCACCTCCAACATATTTTCATTGGTCAAAATTGATGCTGACATCCTCAATGTTTCTGTTTCCTCTCCAGTCAGCAGTCAACATGGATGAAGAGAGACTATTTTACAAGGATCAGAAACAAGAGTGAAGATAAATCCACTTTTTAATCCCAAAAGTTTAGAAAATGAACTCTGAGCTCTCCACCTGCCGGTAAACGGCTCCAGATCAGAGCAGAATCCAGTCCAGGTGTTATTGGTCCAGGACCAAGCTACGTTTGACCTGCTTGTTTTTTTGGAACAAACGACACAGACAGAAACCAGAATGCGGTCATTTTTTCGTTTTTTTTTTAAATTTTGGGCAAAAAACATAATTTCAGCTTGATTTCTTGTTTTCTGTTCTTACTGACAGAACAAATTTACCACTCAATGTTTCGTTTCATTGGTGGGTGGGCCTTCAGTGCCCGCTTGTTTCTGATTGGCCAGTGTGCTCTATCAGTTATGTTTGCACTCTACTCTTCAGAATAAAGGTTACGATTCTTTGTGTATAGAAAGTGCAATGTGAACACAAAATATATAGACAGACAGACCTTTAGCCTTTAATAATTGATTATAGTTGAATAATAATTTATTATGACCTAAAATTACAATAAAATGTTTTTCATATCAAATGAATACACTGTCTTTCATTTTCAAGTATTCAGGTTGTGCATAAAGTAATGCAACAACGTTTTATTGTACTGCTGGTTCATGTGCAGCTGAGTGACTATAACACATTTTGGGCCAAATCCATAAAGTATGGATTGCTCCTGCTAATAGCATTGTGAATTGCGCAACATTTGCACCTGCAATCTGCCCCGTTTTAAAGTCCTATTCACAAAAGATACCGCTGAGTGTGATTTGCCCTGTTTTGCATCTGATTGAGTGAGCAGAGCGGTTTCCAGTGTTTCAGGCTTTTCTCCACATTTCAGCACACAGATTGGTTCATAATGAAAAAACTGCAGAAAGCACCAAAGCCTCAGTTTTTCACGTCTTTAATCAGTAGAGGTGCTACACACAGAGCTCTCCACAGTCACAAACCAGCTTTCGTGTATTTTACATCTTTTACTTCCCTATTATTTTGCATAATATAATCTACTCAAATGTCAAAATATAGCTATTAATGTGACTCAGGCAGGTCTTAAACATGTGAGATTGATTGATTGTCTGAATCTTACAATAATGCTGTTCAGGTGTCACTGAATGTATCCTGAATGTTGCAGAAACATCAGTAGTGATGTTCTGCTTGTTGCCCACAGCTGGCTGCAGGATCACACAGCAGCTGAAACGATAAGCGCGTCTCCAAACTGAGAAAGCAGCATTATGGCAAACCGCATAGAGATCTATATCCAGAGAGTTATTTCACTTTGGTGGCCAAACATATTTATTTGAGCCATAGTACACAGAGAGGAGATAAAAGAGGAAAAATGAAGAATGGAGACACTGAATACTTTAATGTTGTTAAATATTACTGAATTTATTGCACTGAAATGTTTGACTTTGAAAACCACCTTTCTGAATATATGAGGTCTGGATTCACTTTCAAGTTTCAATTTGATTTTAATCTAATATTCAAAGGCTTTATTCAAGTTGCTGGATTAGCTCAAATCACATCGAAAAACTCAATTCAAGTCAAAACTTGTAAAACTGGTTGCTCAGATACGCCTGGTGAGATTCAGACGCTACAATTCAGATCTGAACATGAGGGATGGGTGGCACGTGAGTTCTCTATCTGGATATGAGAACCCTAAAATAAATATATACTGGAAATAAAGGTTTTGGAATAGCACAACTTAAAAGTGACTATTGAGAATTTCACAAAGTGAGAATTCAGAAAGATGGTTTTCAAAGTCAAATATTTCAGTGAAATAAATTCTGTGGTTTTTAAATTTCAACATCAAGTATTCAGCAGTGATTAAATGTCAAAACGTGGTTTTCAGTTGCTGATATATTTCCAATTATTATGACACACACTCTCACACACACACACACACACACACACACACAGTGTGACTGAGGATTCTGGGAAAGAAAATGTGATGACAACACGTAACTGTGGTGATAACAGTGTGTAAGTCTCTATCATCCAGCTGTATAGTCATTAAACTGCTCAGTGTGTATCTTGGAAACTTGCAGACATGAACCATTTTATACTAAGTTTCTTCTTCTCTACAGGAACAGATGCTGAGCTGGATATAGATCTCTATGCAGTTCACCATAATGCTGCTACAGGCCGATAGTTTCTGTGTTTACTTTCATTCAGACTCACAAACAAACTTTTGAAGAGATTCTTGTCAAAATCATATTTATGTGGAAAGCTGTAGGAGTCTCAGCAGCTCGCCCTGATGTTCATCATTGTGTGTAATAAACGTCTTTTACTGAATCCCTTGAATCTCTATAACAGAGCTGAGAGAACAAAGTTAGCCTGACACATAGAGACACAATGGCCACATTTATGGGAAATACATCAGGTTGAAATGAACCAGAATGTTCCTTTAATAATAATGTTATTGTAATAGTCTTATGATTATTAATATTGTGATATAACATTATTGTTATAGTATCATGGTGTAATGTTATATATCGCAGACTGCTGATGCTGTTATAGTGATAGTGATTATAATAATTATAATAATACAAATAAAAGTCTCACAATAGAATTTGAAGCTCTGTGATTGGATGTTTCTGACTGAAATGCATCTTGGGAGTCGTAGTTAACTTTTCTCTTTCAGTTTTTATGTCTACAGGCTTCTAGCTTTGACTTTTTATCAAAGAACCAGATATTTTGTTACACAGGTGCTGCAGCTGTCAGTAACCTAACAGTCTATGAACAAAGTAATGGGACCTTTATGTCTGGAACAAGCAACACATGAAATAAAGTCTCTGTATCTTTTAAAGCCTCTTTATTTCTGTCATACAGGAGGAGCTCTGAACTACATCCAATATGAGTTCTTTCAACCCAATAAGGGAATGCGTTCAGACTCCCAAAAAATTCTCATCCTGATTACTGATGGAAAGTCTCGGGATGACGTATCCCTCCCCTCACAGCACCTGAGAGACGACAACATTGAGATCTACACTATTGGTGATTGACTTTCTCTCTGCAACTCTGAAACTACATTATTTTACCATGAAAGAATAACGTGACATTAACATGAATTAAACATGATATTTTGCCACAATGAAAACGTTAGTTAGCAAGACTCTTAAGATGATATGTATGACTACATTTATAGTTTATATCATTTAATGTCTTACATTATTAAATCAAGTCTTTTAATAGTGGGCTGAAATGAATTAAACCAATCTGCTGCTCACAAGGAAGAAAGTAAATCTAAATATGTGGTGTGCTTTGGTAGTGATAATGAAGGACATATGATTTCTGTTTAATGGGATTAAAAATGCACAACCATCAGCATGTTCTGTCAATTCAGGTTTAATTAAGGAGCAGGAGGCAGCAGGAAACAATAATTTTATTACTTTTCCAACAAAATTGTTTTCTTTTCTTATTTTAAGTTTTTATGGTTCAGTTTTAACATTTTCTCTCAGGTGTAAAGAATGTAAATGAGGCTCAGCTGAGGACCATCGCCTCAAATCCTGATGAAATTCACATGTTCAGTGTCATCGACCCCTCGTTCCTCCTGGACATCGTTGCCAACCTCACCATCAACCTCTGTAACAGTGCCAACAGCTACAGCTCAGGTAGGCAAAGAGTCTGTTATCATCAAACAGTGATACATGTTAACACCACACTGATCTGCTGGTGTCAGAATTAATCTTTAGATATCAAGTTTTAAAAGCTGTTTTGGATTCTTACAGTTAGATATAAAGTTATCTTACTGCTGGTTAGTTCTTTATTTTAATCTATCAGAATATTGTCAGACTCAGGTATGATAACAGAGAAAAGATCAGAAAATTCATCTATAAAACCAACAATGTATATTTATTATGAAGCTTTATTTATCCAGGAATCTCATTGAGATTATGGGGGTGAAATCCAGTGTTTTTATAAAGCCTTTAGAAAGCCAGCCAGGGAGAACTTGTTGACACGTATTCACATAGTTGTTAATAATCCACAACTCCACAGAAGGGCAGAGATCCGTTCATTCATCTTTTGACCATCCAAAAGAAATCTGACTGAGCTTCTCTCAAATGGAGAACTTGGTAATATCCAACCTGTTGTTCTGTTACATTAACACAGTTCATACGTTTACACGGTCAAAAACCTGATTAGTTCAACTCTTAACTTTCTTCTGACTTTCTTCTAACGTAAGTGTCGTTTCTTAAAGCAAGCGTGAACTTTGTAACCTTCTGCCCATGTGCAGTAACCACGTCTCAATATGAGCTCACTATTCAAACAATTTACTCATTTCAATAAACAAACATAATTCATGTGGTAATAAATATATTCTCTTCCTTGCAATAACATGAAATATAACAAAACTCAATTCTACTTACAGTCAATTATGGCTCTTACAGACATCTGAGTCTGTTTTGCAAGAGAGACCTGAGAACAGGTTACATATACACAGGATCACAATACGACAGTTCATTCACATCACAGTCACAAAATAATCATCATACATAGTGACAGAGACACGACTTAAAACAGTCACAAATATGATGAAGAACAGCAGCTAGTAAAACTAAAAGTTTCTCTAACTTTAACTGGGCGCTCACACCAAGAGATTGATGAGCAGCAGCAGGGGGCGCCAGCTGCTCACTGCTGCCTTCTAGTGGTCATCAGCAGGGGGCGCTCTGGTCGCCAGCTGCTCACTGCCGCCTTCTAGTGGTCATCAGCAGGGGGCGCTCTGGTTGCCAGCTGCTCACTGCCGCCTTCTAGTGGTCATCAGCAGGGGGCGCTCTGGTTGCCGGCTGCCTCTAGCAGTCATCGGCAGGGGGCACTCTGGTCACCAGCTGCTCACTGCCGCCTTCTAGCAGTCATCAGCAGGGGGCGCTCTGGTCGCTGGCTGCTCACTGCTGCCCTCTAGCGGTCATCGGCAGGGGGCAGTCTGGTCGCCAGCTGCTCACTGCAGCCCTCTAGCGGTCATCAGCAGGGGGCGCTCTGGTCGCCGGCTGCCTCTAGCGGTCATCGGCAACAGGCACTCTGGTCACCAGCTGCTCACTGCCGCCTTCTAGCAGTCATCAGCAGGGGGCACTCTGGTCGCTGGCTGCTCACTGCCGCCTTCTAGCAGTCATCAGCAGGGGGCACTCTGGTCGCTGGCTGCTCACTGCCACCTTCTAGCAGTCATCAGCAGGGGGCACTCTGGTCGCTGGCTGCTCACTGCCACCTTCTAGCAGTCATCAGCAGGGGGCGCTCTAGTCGCTGGCTACTCACTGCCGCCCTCTAGCGGTCATCAGCAGGGGGCGCTCTGGTCGCTGGCTACTCACTGCAGCCCTCTAGCGGTCATCAGCAGGGGGCACTCTGGTCGCTGGCTACTCACTGCAGCCCTCTAGCGGTCATCGGCAGGGGGCGCTCTGGTCACTGCTCGCTGCCGGCCCTCTAGCAGTCATCAGCAGGGGGCACTCTGGTCACTGGTTAACTGCAGCCCTCTAGAGGTCATCGGCAGGGGGCGGGTCGTTCAAGCAGTGCTGCAGACATCACGTTCAGTTGTGGCACATATCATGTTTGTAGTAGAGCTATAGGATGATCATGTTTTCATGCTTCCACTTTGTATTATTTAGGAAGAAAAATGTGTTCAGTATATTTCAAAACCACATTGTTGGCTGAGTATCCTGTGGAATAAAGCATTATAGGCTTCTTATAGAATACATCTAGAACAATAATTGTAGAAATAGCCTAATATTAATACCGTAGTAAAAAATGTTTGCTAGAAACTTTAGTACAGCGGTTGCTGTGGGTAGAAAATCAAATCCTGATCTGAGTTGGTTGCTGCTTATTTGCATAAAGTTAAACTCTGCTCAACTTCAGCTTGTAGCTCTTGGCACTGACATCGTGCTGCTCACTGCTGCCAAGGTGTCTGAAGCCTTTCGTCTCCAGCTTTCATTGAAAATGAACCACTGCCAGCTGCTTGAAATTCTTTCCAGAAGTAGGGAAACTGGAAATGATGTTAAATAACTCGGCAAAGAAAGCAAGGCCTTATAAATGAAGACAGTCTGCTGCTGCCTTCTAGATGCAAGTGACGACCATCCAACCTTTTCATATAACTCCATCATTTTTCATTACTAGTGGAGGCTCGCTGGCTGTGCTTCCCTCCAATCATGCTGCAGCTAACGCTCCGCTAGCCTCCCAGTTAGCCCCGACTCTCCGTTTGGATCCAACCGGAGCACCGAGCCCCGGTTAGTTATTCAGGTTAAAGTGGGAAGAAGCAGCAGGTCTGTCGGGCAGCTGAGTGAAGTGGAGCCTGTGGAGGAAACACCGGGACCGCCAGGTTGAAACAGTCCAGGAGGAGCTGCTGTGTTCGGCTGCACAGATAGGAAACACCTCGGCTGACAGGATGTACCACTCTGTTTGAAAAAACTTTTTCTTCTTCTTCTTTTTGGTTTATAACAGCAGGTGGCAACCAGCGTATTAGGTGCATTACTGCCACCCTCTGCTTCAGACTGTGGACCAAAGATTAAATCCTGCACATTAATCCTGTCTGTCTAATAAACTCAAAGAAAACTACTGCTGCTCCCACTTGGCAGGTTCATTAATGCTTTAATTTTTTAAATGCTGAGCTCCTGAACTCCAGTCTTCCTTGGTTCTTCCTTCATATATTGTCTTCTTGATCATACTTAGTAGAACCTATGATTGCATATGTAATAGTCTCCTCAGCCAGGTGGAAAAAATGTGTATATATAATATCTGATATTGGTAAAATATCGAATATTGTACATCCCTAAAACACATATACAGCAGGATGTTTCTGTGATTTAAACAGCCGTCTGTGCAGATTACGCTTCACTAAATGCAACAGAAATAGACTTGAAGTGTAAAAAAAGACGAGGGGTCTACATGTCACACTACAAGAGAAAGCAGAAGTAGTAGTAGTTTTGAGTTACAATATACTGCATGTATATGGTATTTAATGATTCACATTAACAGTGTAAACAGACCAGTTTGCTGCTCTCTGTCAGCTCAGTGTCAACATGATGATCAGATGTACTGACCTCAGACTAGTGATCAGTTTCTTTAGGATTTTATCAATACTACTACTCTTATTGATACTCCTTATCAGTCCAATTCTTTATTGATACTGCTTGAAACAAGCAGAACCAAAACCAGATTTTACCGTCCAATAATCTCACTCCTTGTTTTCTTCAAGTACCGATAAAAGAACTGACCTTAAAAATATCTCAGGTTTTTAACTGTTTAATACTGGATCCAATTCAGAACCAGGTTTCAGGGGGCATCCCTACCTCAGACCAGCGTTAACAATTACAGTTCACTGTAGTCTGAGCTGAGGTCTGATAGCATGAGCTGCTACTGCTGAAAGCAATAATCTGACAGAGGAAAACAGGAGGAGTCTAATTCAGATTAGCTGTAGCTTCATCCATTATTCTCCTGTGAACAGAGTTATGAAGGGGTGTGACTACCTTATAACAGAGAGACGCCTCCTTTTAAAGTTGTACATATTTATTTCTGGTATCATGCATTGCTGTCCACCACAGTGTCGTTCTTCATGAAAGTAAAGAATGACGAAAGTATCAGTTCTTACTTTCTTCTTACTCTCTCTCAAGCTGCAGCTTTTATTTGGCTTCATTTCTGTTCTAATGAAACTCACTTTATTCTTTTACTGATGACTCTCTTGTTTCTGTTCAGAGTCTGTCAGGTTGGTGGGAGGAGCCAGTCGCTGTGCAGGTACACTGGAGGTGAAACAGGGAGAGTGGAGACCAGTGAGTTACTATAGCTGGACCCTGAGGGAAGTAACTGTAGCCTGCAAAGATCTGGACTGTGGCTCTGCTGTTTCAACAGGAAGGAGAGATGAATACTCATACAGATCTGTATGGTGGATCAGTTCTGACTGTGTTCATTCTGGATCTGCACTGAGGGACTGTGCATTATCAGATTCCTCTTCCTCCATCATGGAGCTCACCTGCTCAGGTAAGTCCATCAGTGACATCGTCTATGACAGTAATATTTTCCTTCCTCTGTCACAGTGATAGTCAGTGGCAGTAGCAGAATGTGGGGTCTTGCACACACACAAACACACACAAACTCCCTCTCTCCATTCACTAGAGAGTGAATGGAGAGAGGGAGCGCTAGTAACGTTAGTGAGGAAGCTGATGAATCAGATCAATAAAACGTTATTTTCTGATTGTTTCACAACGGTTACTTTCCAAAGCACAAACACACCTGCATCCTTGCACACCTCCTCAACCCTGCAGCTGTACGCCGCACCGCCTGATGTGGTCTGAATACGGGCTAAACAACAGCGTCAGCTCCCGGTCCCGCCGTACCGGCTGTCACACAGAACAGCGAGGCGGATTACAGGCGCAGTATTCCCGCTTTGAACGGGCTGTGTTAAAGGGGCTGAAGTGCACTCATCACCAACAACTAACATCTAAACAATATAAAAACTACGTCAATAAGAATAAGTCCATTACAAAATCACCTTCTGACACCTGTTAACAAATGTACTCAAAGCACCGGCTCAACAAGCTGAAACTATGCTAACCTGGTTATTTCTCCCACACATGCATTAGCTAAAGTGCCAACCCGGTCTTCCGATGGTAAACGTTCACTCATGTTGCTCAACAAAAAGACAATAAAGGAAAGATTTTCTGAAAGATAGAAATTAGGCCATATTTCTCACAGCAGCAAAGTCGAGCATTACCAACAACAATCTTAATCACCTCTATAGATAATTAATACAGCAGGACTCACCAGTCACTGGAAAACAAAATCCATCCTCCGTTCCTTTCTGCAATGCCTGCCTGCGTGAGTCCTGCGTGAGGTCTGCGTGAGTCCTGCGTGAGTCCTGCATGAGTCCTGCGTGAGTCCAGCGTGAGTCCTGCGTGAGGCCTGCGTGAGTCCTGCGTGAGTCCTGCATGAGTCCTGCGTGAGTCCAGCGTGAGTCCTGCGTGAGGCCTGCGTGCCCCAAACGAAGAAATACCTGCGCTTATTGGTTGATATGATGACATCAGCTGGTTAATGTTGATTGGTTAATTTTGTTGCCACACTGTATTTATGTCATGTATGTTTTCTATGAGTGGAGCCGTATGGAGAAGCACAGGCAGAGGCAGACACATCCAGTTCTAGCTCCAAATACTGGGTTTATGGTTATGATAGTAACTGAAATCAAACAAAATCATTAAAAAAAATCACATGAATCATTTTAATAATTAATTAAATAAAATTGTTTTAACAATAACATTATAATTACTAATTTGTAATATTTTATGACCTAATAATGACACCTCTCATAAATGGTCGGGCCTGCAGAGAAGGTCCTGAAGGTCCTGACGGACCTCCTCTGGTCGCTGGTTTCCATTGGACTGAACTGTAAACTTATCCAGGACGACGGCATCCTAAAGGGTAGAGAAGTTAGCTTGTTCCTGGAGGCGCATTGCTTCAAACTGAGACAATCTGCAGCTTTAAGCAACCTGCTGTGGTTCACTCACACACCCTGCAGTTCTCCTGAGCAGCTCAGTCACATCCACCTTACAAGCAACAACTACATTACAAATATACTTGTTGCTTGCAGCCTAAACAAATAAGCAACTGTTTGCTAACAAGTTCAATATATCAAGTTAAAAGCTGATGATATGTCAGTTTTGTGTTCACTACTTGTTTCTGATGGAAACTATTGTGCCTGCAGTGTTGTATGAATGTCTTATTAACATGTTGATCAGCTGTTTCCTGTCTGATCTGAAGGCAGCTGAGGATGTTAATCTGTTTCCTCCTCTGCTCTCTGACTCCTCTGTATTACACATGAATGTAGGAGTTCTCTGTGTTGTGTGATCACCTCTCACTGATCAACGTTCATTTATTTGAACCAAAGCCGTTTCTACTCAAACCAAATCTGCATCATATTCCATCTGCATATATATGACAACAAATTCTACTTTTTACCCATAAAAAAACTTCATTTATGGAATTTAGCTGCATTAACATAAAGATCAAAACAAACATCCAAACTATAAATAAAATAAAATATTTTGAACAAAATGTTTTGAATAAATTATAAATTGATGAACAAGAACAAACATAAAATTGAGTGTAATAAAGTGACACCAGCAAGATCAAGTCTGATCCCAAATCAGACAACTACAGTATTATTTTTAGGGCCTAATGAAACTAAAGGTGCAAATGAACTACAAAGAAATAACAAGTTACACACAATTATCACTATGAAGATTAAAACAGAAGACTTTCAGTTATCATCATCATCATCACTGAAGGATAAGTCCTTTTGCAAACCGTAGTGACAGTGCATCAAATACAGTCCCCTCCAAAAGTATTGGAACAGCAAGGCAAATTCCCTTTTCTTTTGGTTGTTCACTGAGGACATTTGGGTTTAAGATCAAAAGATGAGTATGAGACAAGAGTTCAGAATGTCAGCTTTTATTTCCTGGTATTTACATTTAGATGTGTTAAACAACTTAGGATATATCACCGTTTGTATTACACCACAGCATTTTTAGGTGAGCAAAAGTAAAGGAACAAATAATCTTGAAGTAAATAACATTTAATATTTGGTGGCATAACCCTTGCTTGCAATAACTGCCTCGAGCCTGCAACCCATCGACATCACCAAACTGTTGCATTCTTCATTTGTGATGCTATTCCAGGCTTTTACCGCAGCTTCTTTCAGTTCTTGTTTGTTTCGGGGGGTTTCTCCCTTCAGTCTCCTCTTCAGGAGGTGAAATGCATGCTCTATTGGGTTAAGGTCAGGTGATTGACTTGGCCAGTCTAAAACCTTCCACTTTTTTCCCCTGATGAAGTCCTTTGTTTTGTTGGCAGTGTGCTTTGGGTCATTGTCCTGCTGCATGATAAAATTCCTCCCGATTAGTTTGGATGCATTCCTCCGTTAATTGGCAGACAAAATGTTTCTTTACACTTCGGAATTCATTCTGCTGCTACCATCATCAGTTACATCATCAATAAATATTAATGAGTCTGTTCCAGAAGCGGCCATGCACGCCCAAGCCATGACATTACCTCCACCATGCTTCACAGATGAGCTTGTATGCTTCGGATCATAAGCGGTTCCTTTCTTCCTCCACACTTTGGCCTTTCCATCACTTTGGTAGAGATTAATCTTGGTCTCATCAGTCCATAAGATTGTGTTCCAGAACTTTTGCGGCTCATCTCTGTACTTTGCAAATTTCAATCTGGCCTTCCGATTCTTACTGCTGATGAGTGGTTTGCATCTTGTGGTATGGCCTCTATATTTCTTCTTCCTCGAACAGTGGATTGTGATACCTTCACCCCTGCACTGCGGAGGTCGATGGTGATGTGACTTACTGATGTTTTGGGGTTTTTCTTCACAGCTCTCACAATATTTCTGTCACCAACTACTGTTGTTTTCCTTGGCCGACCTGTTCGACATCTGTTGCTCAGTACACCAGTAGTTTCTTTCTTTTTCAGGACATTCCAAATTGTTGTGCATGCTATGCCCAATGTTTGTCCAATGGCTCTGATTGATTTTCCTTCTTTTCTCAGCTTCAAAATGGCTTGCTTTTCACCCATAGACAGCTCTCTGGTCTTCATGTTGGTTTATCTTCTTTAACAAGAAATGCAGTCTTTATAGGTTTAAACCCAGGCCAAAAAGTAGACAAGTCATGCAGAGCTATTTAATGTTTGAACAATCAACCTTAAAGGCAACACCTGGTCAACAAGAAACACCTGTCAGTCACATGTTCCAATAGTTTTGCTCACTTGAAAAATGGGTGGGTTCAAACAAAGGGTGGTGTGTCCTGAGTTGTTTAACACATTTAGATGTAAATACCAGGAAATAAAAGCTGACATTCTGAACACTTGTCTCATACTCATCTTTTGATCTTAAACCCAAATGTCTTCAGTGAACAACAAAAACAAGGGAATTTGCCTTGCTGTTCCAATACTTTTGTAGGGGACTGTATGTGTGTAAACATTGTCCTTGATCTAGTGATGTCACTGTCAGACTGTCAGACTTGACTGACTCCGCCATCAACGTCAGTACGTCAACATGTGAGAATCTGATGATGACTGTGAAACTGGTTTGTTGTCAGCAGGGCTGTAGTGGTAAAAAAAGCTTGAGTAAACCCTACCTTACCTCAGCCACACCGTCTATATGCTCCTTAATATAGATCCATGTTTGTAATATAACTAAACAACTCAACTGACTTAAGAGGAACTCATTTCCTCAAACTTAAAGCCAAATCAAGACAACAGTTTGACTTCTAGATGAATCAGCATTTAGTGTTTATAACAGAAACTATCTGTCAGTTTTAGTGCTGTGTTTCCAACAGTTACTGAGGTCACCGACCTTTTAACAGCTGTAGAAATCATCATGTTAATAGAGTTGTTGTGTAGTGTTAGTGCCTGTATTCAAAGATCTGTTAGTCCTTTTATAGCACGTTTTAATCTTGTGCTTTGACTTTTGTTTGTTAGGATGTCCTTTAGTTTACATTTGGATAACAGTTTGTGCTTTTAAAGGTATTTTCAGAACAGTAATTCATCTACATACAGGTGGAAGTCAGACTTTACCAGTTTGTTCTGCCTCCTGCTTTAATGTGTTCATGTGTCTCCATCACCTGACGTCTGGGCTGCCTCTATGTGTTTCTCTTTCCCACAATGCTCCCACAAGTTGGAGCCTGAGTAAGACAAGTTCAAATCCTACAAATAGCTTGAAATATTTTCTGTAAATAAAGACTTGAGTCAGGTATGAATGTGCTCTCTCTCTTTATCAGTTCTTACTTTCAAATTCAGAAAAAGCTTTATTGATATGAATGTTGCAGGTAAATATTCCCCAAACTAATGATGGTTCTCTCTCTCCAGACTCTGTCAGGCTGGTGAATGGGAATAGTCTGTGTTCAGGCAGACTGGAGGTGAAGTCTGAGCAGTCGTGGTCCTCAGTGTGTGAAGCTGACTTTGACCAGCAGGATGCAGAGGTGGTCTGTAGGGATATCGGCTGTGGGGCTCCTTCAGTCCTCCAGGGGGCGCTCTATGGAGAAGTGGAGGCTCCGATGTGGACCAAAGAGTTCCAATGTGGAGGCCATGAGTCTGCTCTCCTGGACTGTGGAAGATCAGACTCAGCTAGAAGCACCTGCTCACCTGGCAAAGCTGTTGGACTCACCTGCTCAGGTAGAAGAGGAGCTGCAGCTTTGATTTGGCTTCATTTCTGTTCTAATGAAACTCACTTTATTCTTTTACTGATGACTCTCTTGTTTCTGTTCAGAGCCTGTCAGGTTGGTGGGAGGAGCCAGTCGCTGTGCAGGTACACTGGAGGTGAAACGGGGAGAGTGGAGACCAGTGAAGTACTCTGACTGGACCCTGCGTGACTACAGCTGGACCCTGAAGGAAGCAGCTGTCGTTTGCAGAGATCTGGACTGTGGCTCTGCTGTTTCAACAGGAAGCACAAATGAAGCCTCAGACAGATCTGTATGGTGGATCAGATCTGACTGTGTTCATTCTGGATCTGCACTGAGGGAATGTGCATTATCATCATCATCTTCCTCTTCCTCCATCGTGGAGCTCACCTGCTCAGGTAAGTCCATCAGTGACATCATCTATGACAGTAATATTTTCGCAGTAGCGGACTGTGGGGTCTTGCACTGGGCCTTCACTGGTCACACACACACACACCTCTTTTATACAGAGAAATGCATTATAGCCATAAAGATGCCTTTGCCTTTACTTTTTTACAGTGAGCCGGCATAAAGCCGCCTCCGTGTGAGCTTTTCATAGCGAGACAGAGAGAATGAGTGAATGGAGAGAGGGAGCGCTAGTAACGTTAGTGAGGAAGCTGATGAATCAGATCATTAAAACGTTATTTTCTGATTGTTTCACAACGGTTACTTTCCAAAGCACAAACACACCTGCATCCTTGCACACCTCCTCAACCCTGCAGCTGTACGCCGCACCGCCTGATGTGGTCTGAATACGGGCTAAACAACAGCGTCAGCTCCCGGTCCCGCCGTGCCGGCTGTCACACAGAACAGCGAGGCAGATTACAGGCGCAGTATTCCTGCTTTGAACGGGTTGTGTAAAAGGGGCTGAAGTGCACTCATCACCAACAACTAACATCTAAACAATATAAAAACTACGTCATTAAGAATAAGTCCATTACAAAATCACCTTCTGACACCTGTTAACAAATGTACCCAAAGCAGCGGCTCAACAAGCTGAAACTATGCTAACCTGGTTATTTCTCCCACACATGCATTAGCTAAAGTGCCAACCCGGTCTTCCGATGGTAAACGTTCACTCATGTTGCTCAACATAAAGACAATAAAGGAAAGATTTTCTGAAAGATAGAAATTAGGCCATATTTCTCACAGCAGCAAAGTCGAGCATTACCAACAACAATCTTAATCACCTCTATAGATAATTAATACAGCAGGACTCACCAGTCACTGGAAAACAAAATCCATCCTCCGTTCCTTTCTGCAATGCCTGCCTGCGTGAGTCCTGCGCGAGTCCTGCGTGAGTCCTGCGTGCCCCAAACGAAGAAATACCTGCGTTCATTGGTTGATATGATGACATCACCTGGGGCCTGCTAGCAGGCCCTGGGAGTGTCCCAGTCACCACAGTGCTTCTATGTGTTTCTCTTTCCTCCTTCAACTGTTTCTTTAAATGTTGAATCAGTTTCACCTTCTTCCTTCTTCAATCAGTTCTTTACTTTCTCCTTGTTTTTCTTTCAACACCATTAACATTACATCCTGTGATTCTTCATCACTTCTGTCTCGTCTCTCCTGATTCCTTCACTCAGTCTGGAAATGTAAAAAGCTTCCTCTTAAGAGTCTGACAGAGCATGAAGCAGAACTTTAACTTGTACGGTGTTAATTACAGTAATTGTGGACCAACGACACACAGTGCGAATACATCAGCAGTCAAGCTATCAAACTATCAGCTACATTAACATTACTGTAATGTAAAGCAGCAGCAGATAAACTGGACGCTTAAACAACACTAATGTCAATTTATAAAACTTCTGCTTCACTGAAGAGTTTTTCTAGCTACTTACTTTGTTGTCTTTTGTCTGACAGATTATTATTTGATGCTGCACATGTCAGTTAATGTCATATATGATCCTCTGAACTCTGTTTCATTCGTTTCTCTCATGAAAGCGGCTCCAGTCTGCCTGCTAGCTTCAGCACAGAGGGTTTGTTTGTTTTAACACCAGCGCAGCAGGAGTGGGTGGTGGTTTGTTGGTCCGTGTTAACAGTAACAGACGTCTCCGTGTCTCATAAAAGGACACAATGTTCCAACAGAAAACAAAACAAGCGCTCCTAGAAGCTCCAACAGAAACTGTGGTAGGAAGCCAGTCTGAGCTAACAGCTGTAAAGTGATGGAAAGTTTGCTTAAACACTGTTTCAGAATTTGAGAGGTGGGTAAACGGCGTTTACATGCGTTTAGCCTCCACTACAGCCCTGCTTGTAAGACAAAGAGCTCTCGGATTAAAAACTCCTTTTTGATCTATACACACATTTCATTTTAGCCATTAGCCATTTGTGTTTTGGATCGACACAAAGGGAAGTTTGGTTGCCAAAAGTGTTAATTTATATTAGAGGAGAGAAAAAATATGTTGGTGCAACGGGGCCCTCTAGTGGTCACAGGGGTCGTACACACTTGAGTAGTCTGTGTGTAGCAAGAAAAGGCCTTCATTTGAACAAACAAATGAGGAGAAAATAACATTCAGCTTCTCACAGAGGAAGAAGGATTCATCATCTCTCTGTGTTTACAGACCTGCTGGTTCAGCCAATCATCTCTGTGTCTTCTACCATGGACGGGGTCTCCGAGGCCCAGCAGCAGGGGTTTCTGGTGCGTCAGGGCTCCAACTTCACTATCAGCTGCTCCGTCCAGCCTCAGTACCCAGGAGGCTCCTTCCAGCTCACCTTCACCTCCTCCAACACGGCACACAACTACACCCAGCCAGCTGTCAATCACTCTGCTGACTTCCTGTTTCCTGCTGCAGACCCCGCCCACCAAGGAAACTACAGCTGTGTTTATGGCGTCTATGTTTTTGCTCATAACTTCTCCTCTGAGAGCCGTCTGCTGTCTCTCACTGTCACAGGTAAGCTGAAGCAGAGTGTGAAGCTCAGTGGAACTGAGACGTCACACTGACTTTGTTTCCATGTTTGTAAAACATGATAAAAAGTCATCAGGCAGCAGGACCGACCCAGCGACCTACAGAGAGCTGAGGCAGAATCTGATGAAGGAACTGTAAACTGTTTCCTTCCCGGCTTCTTTAATGTTATTGAACCATAACAACTGTGTTGTAGTGAAAAGTAAAAGACAGCAAACGAGTCAGTGAAGCCAGATAAGCACTATAATGATAATAAACAGGACTTTACATGATGAGCTGAATGTCATCAGGAGAACTCAGAGCTTCACCAGGATCACATTTGATTTAACTGCATGTAAAGATGTTGATTGTTGCCTAAACAAATAAGCAACTGTTTGCTAACAAGTTCAATATATCAAGTTAAAAGCTGATGATATGTCAGTGTTGTGTTCACTACTTGTTTCTGATGGAAACTATTGTGCGTGCAGTGTTGTATGAATGTCTTATTAACATGTTGATCAGCTGTTTTCTGTCTGATCTGAAGGCAGCTGAGGATGTTAATCTGTTTCCTCCTCTGCTCTCTGACTCCTCTGTATTACACATGAATGTAGGAGTTCTCTGTGTTGTGTGATCACCTCTCACTGATCAACGTTCATTTATTTGAACCAAAGCCGTTTCTACTCACACCAAATCTGCATCATATTCCATCTGCATATATATGACAACAAATTCTACTTTTTACTCATAAAAACCTTCATTTAAGGAATTTAGCTGCATTAACATCAAGATCAAAACAAACATCCAAACTATAAATAAAATAAAATATTTTGAACAAAATGTTTTGAATAAATTATAAATTGATGAACAAGAACAAACATAAAATTGAGTGTAATAAAGTGACACCAGCAAGATCAAGTCTGATCCCAAATCAGACAACTACAGTATTATTTTTAGGGCCTAATGAAACTAAAGGTGCAAATGAACTACAAAGAAATAACAAATTACACACAATTATCACTATGAAGATTAAAACAGAAGACTTTCAGTTATCATCATCATCATCATTGAAGGATAAGTCCTTTTGCAAGCCATAGTGACAGTGAATCAAATATGTGTCTAAACATTGTTCTTGATCTAGTGATGTCACTGTCAGACTGTCAGACTTGACCGACTCAGCCATCAACGTCAGTACGTCAACATGTGAGAATCTGATGATGACTGTGAAACTGGTTTGTTGTCAGCAGGGCTGTAGTGGTAAAAAAAGCTTGAGTAAACCCTACCTTACCTCAGCCACACCGTCTATATGCTCCTTAATATAGATCCATGTTTGTAATATAACTAAACAACTCAACTGACTTAAGAGGAACTCATTTCCTCAAACTTAAAGCCAAATCAAGACAACAGTTTGACTTCTAGATGAATCAGCATTTAGTGTTTATAACAGAAACTATCTGTCAGTTTTAGTGCTGTGTTTCCAACAGTTACTGAGGTCACCGACCTTTTAACAGCTGTAGAAATCATCATGTTAATAGAGTTGTTGTGTAGTGTTAGTGCCTGTATTCAAAGATCTGTTAGTCCTTTTATAGCAGGTTTTAATCTTGTGCTTTGACTTTTGTTTGTTAGGATGTCCTTTAGTTTACATTTGGATAACAGTTTGTGCTTTTAAAGATATTTTCAGAACAGTAATTCATCTACATACAGGTGGAAGTCAGACTTTACCAGTTTGTTCTGCCTCCTGCTTTAATGTGTTCATGTGTCTCCATCACCTGACGTCTGGGCTGCTTCTATGTGTTTCTCTTTCCCACAATGCTCCCACAAGATGGAGCCTGAGTAAGACAAGTTCAAATCCTACAAATAGCTTGAAATATTTTCTATAAATAAAGACTTGAGTCAGGTATGAATGTGCTCTCTCTCTTCATCAGTTCTTACTTTCAAATTCAGAAAAAGTTTTTTTGGTATGAATGTTGCAGGTAAATATTCCCCAAACTAATGATGGTTCTCTCTCTCCAGACTCTGTCAGGCTGGTGAATGGGACTAGTCTGTGTTCAGGCAGACTGGAGGTGAAGTCTGAGCAGTCGTGGTCCTCAGTGTGTGAAGCTGACTTTGACCAGCAGGATGCAGAGGTGGTCTGTAGGGAGCTTGGCTGTGGGGCTCCTTCAGTCCTCCAGGGGGCGCTCTATGGAGAAGTGGAGGCTCCGATGTGGACCAAAGAGTTCCAGTGTGGAGGCCATGAGTCTGCTCTCCTGGACTGTGGAAGATCAGACTCAGCTAGAAGCACCTGCTCACCTGGCAAAGCTGTTGGACTCACCTGCTCAGGTAGAAGAGGAGCTGCAGCTTTGATTTGGCTTCATTTCTGTTCTAATGAAACTCACTTTATTCTTTTACTGATGACTCTCTTGTTTCTGTTCAGAGCCTGTCAGGTTGGTGGGAGGAGCCAGTCGCTGTGCAGGTACACTGGAGGTGAAACAGGGAGAGTGGAGACCAGTGGAGGACTCTGACTGGACCCTGCGTGACTACAGCTGGACCCTGAAGGAAGCAGCTGTCGTTTGCAGAGATCTGGACTGTGGCTCTGCTGTTTCAACAGGAAGAAGAGATGAATCCTCAGACAGATCTGTATGGTGGATCAATCCTGACTGTGTTCATTCTGGATCTGCACTGAGGGACTGTGCATCATCATCTTCCTCTTCCTTCATCCTGGAGCTCACCTGCTCAGGTAAGTCCATCAGTGACATCATCTATGACAGTAATATTTTCGTGGTAGTGGACTGTGGGGTCTTGCACTGGGCCTTCAGTGGTCACACACACACAGAGACACACACACACATACACACACACACACACACACACACACACACACACACACACCTCTTTATACAGAGAAATGCATTATAGCCATAAAGACGCCTTTGCCTTTACTTTTTTACAATGAGCCAGCATAAAGCCACCTCCGTGTGAGCTTTTCATAGCGTAGCGGCGTTCTGGATTCAGAGGCGTGACGGAGATCAGACTGATCAGAGCTGTAAACTCTGCCATAAGCAAGTAAAGAGACGTTACTAGGACGAGGGGAGGACATTTCTCTTTGTTTGACAACGTTAAAAGTTAAGTTAGACTTTTCTGTCGGCTTCCCGACTCATTTTAAAAAAGACGAGAGAGAGAGAGAGAGAGCAGCTGTGATTGAGTGAGCTAGAGAGTGAATGGAGAGAGGGAGCGCTAGTAACGTTAGTGAGGAAGCTGATGAATCAGATCATTAAAACGTTATTTTCTGATTGTTTCACAGACGAAGAAATACCTGCGCTCATTGGTTGATATGATGACATCACCTGGGGCCTGCTAGCAGGCCCTGGGAGTGTCCCAGTCATCACAGTGCTTCTATGTGTTTCTCTTTCCTCCTTCAACTGTTTCTTTAAATGTTGAATCAGTTTCACCTTCTTCCTTCTTCAATCAGTTCTTTACTTTCTCCTTGTTTTTCTTTCAACACCATTAACGTTCCATCGTGTGATTCTTCCTCACTTCTGTCTCGTCTCTCCTGATTCCTTCACTCAGTCTGGAAATGTAAAAAGCTTCCTCTTAAGAGTCTGACAGAGCATGAAGCAGAACTTTAACTTGTACGGTGTTAATTACAGTAATTGTGGACCAACGACACACAGTGTGAATACATCAGCAGTCAAGCTATCAAACTATCAGCTACATTAACATTACTGTAATGTAAAGCAGCAGCAGATAAACTGGACGCTTAAACAACACTAATGTCAATTTATAAAACTTCTGCTTCACTGAAGAGTTTTTCTAGCTACTTACTTTGTTGTCTTTTGTCTGACAGATTATTATTTGATGCTGCACATGTCAGTTAATGTCATATATGATCCTCTGAACTCTGATTCATTCGTCTGTCTCATGAAAGCGGCTCCAGTCTGCCTGCTAGCTTCAGCACGGAGGGTTTGTTTGTTTTAACGCCAGCGCAGCAGGAGTGGGTGGTGGTTTGTTGGTCCATGTTAACAGTAACAGACGTCTCCATGTCTCATAAAAGGACACAATGTTCCAACAGAAAACAAAACAAGCGCTCCTAGAAGCTCCAACAGAAACTGTGGTAGGAAGCCAGTCTGAGCTAACAGCTATAAAGTGATGGAAAGTTTGCTTAAACACTGTTTCAGAATTTGAGAGGTGGGTAAACGGCGTTTACGTGCGTTTAGCCTCCACTACAGCCCTGCTTGTAAGACAAAGAGCTCGCGGATTAAAAACTCCTTTTTGATCTATACACATATTTTATTTTAGCCATTGTTAGCTTTAATAATGTTTCTGTTTTGGATTGACACAAAAGGACATTTGGTGGTAATTTATATTTGAGGAGAGAAGAAATACGTTGGTGCAACGGGGCCCTCTAGTGGTCACAGGGGTTGTACACACATGAGTAGTCTGTGTGTAGCAAGAAAAGGCCTTAATTTGAACAAACAAATGAGGAGAAAATAACATTCAGCTTCTCACAGAGGAAGAAGGATTCATCATCTCTCTGTGTTTACAGACCTGCTGGTTCAGCCAATCATCTCTGTGTCTTCTACCATGGACGGGGTCTCCGAGGCCCAGCAGCAGGGGTTTCGGGTGCGTCAGGGCTCCAACTTCACCATCAGCTGCTCCGTCCAGCCTCAATACCCAGGAGGCTCCTTCCAGCTCACCTTCACCTCCTCCAACACGGCACACAACTACACCCAGCCAGCTGTCAATCACTCTGCTGACTTCCTGTTTCCTGCTGCAGACCCCGCCCACCAAGGAAACTACAGCTGTGTTTATGGCGTCTATGTTTTTGCTCATAACTTCTCCTCTGAGAGCCGTCTGCTGTCTCTCACTGTCACAGGTAAGCTGAAGCAGAGTGTGAAGCTCAGTGGAACTGAGACGTCACACTGACTTTGTTTCCATGTTTGTAAAACATGATAAAAAGTCATCAGGCAGCAGGACCGACCCAGCAACCTACAGAGAGCTGAGGCAGAATCTGATGAAGGAACTGTAAACTGTTTCCTTCCCGGCTTCTTTAATGTTATTGAACCATAACAACTGTGTTGTAGTGAAAAGTAAAAGACAGCAAACGAGTCAGTGAAGCCAGATAAGCACTATAATGATAATAAACAGGACTTTACATGATGAGCTGAATGTCATCAGGAGAACTCAGAGCTTCACCAGGATCACATTTGATTTAACTGCATGTAAAGATGTTGATTGTTAACAATCAGTTGAATCATTTCAACCAGACAGGAGCTTTAAGGAGACAATCAGCAGACTTTCATTCATTCTTTCAAACCGGCTGTAAACACATGAGTTGTTTTTGTCCAACATCATCAGCATACAGAGGAGATCAGATGAACATATAATCAACAAGCTGCTTCACACTTCAGTGATTTTAGGAGATTTAACGTCACTAAAGTTTCTGTTTGATGGGAGCTGTTGTTCTCATGATGTCATGTGATCTAATGTGATGACTGAATGTTTCTCGTCAGATCCAACAGTTCATATCATCACATTGGTCGTCCTGCCGGTGACTCTGCTGTTGGTCGTTGTTGTCGTCGTTTTCATCCGGAAGGTACTGAACACATGTTTGTTGTTTAGAGGACTGGTTGAAATGAAGCACTCAGCCTGTTTATATTGAACTGAAGAGAGGAGTGATGCAGTAACTTAGATCTGTGTTGTCATGTCTCTCCAGGCCAGCAGGGGGCAGAAGTCAGGCCTACAGGAGTACACTGAGCTGGATTCTTATAACCTCGTTGTTTCCAGAGCTGAAGGCTGAGCCACAAACCACTGAAGAAGAAAATCATCTTTGGGTTCATCTCTCCTCTCAGTCTCAGCCAGGTTTTTGCAGCCCAGTACGGCGAGGAACCAGCACCAACGCTCAGTGCCACAACAGGAAGT
The DNA here is from genome assembly GCF_914725855.1 of Thunnus albacares. NCBI lineage: Eukaryota > Metazoa > Chordata > Actinopteri > Scombriformes > Scombridae > Thunnus > Thunnus albacares. The sequence continues at coordinate 27,291,429 of NC_058125.1, read as the reverse complement.
AGTGAGACCTTTATTAATACCAGTAGAAGAAGAGCAGAGAGGAGATCTGATGGAGCCATTTATAACATAATTATCTGTATATAGTTATATTTTATCATTATTAACTTCTCTCATATGAACAGCTGTAACTTTTTTTACTTAAAGATTTTTATGAATCCAGAGTTTTATGGTCTCATCTGGATAAATATTGAGTCAACAAATCATTTAAAAATCCATCCAGTTGTTTGATGAGTTTATATCTTTTTTCTTCACTGTCTTTTATATACTATATACTACTTATTCAGCTGAAATGTGTTATTGCTTCTTTTAAGAATATTTGCTTTTTGAGTTAAATTGAATAAAAGAAAAAGTTATTGAGTGAAATCAAATGTTTTATCTTTGTTTTGCTGTTTTTAAGAAAAAAAATCTGATGTTTGACAGAATTTAAAGCACATGTGTTTCTGCTGAATGTTCACTCATTTATTGTATGTGACAGTGTCATGCTAATAAATCTGTTTCTAGTGTATCATCACTTTTTCATTTTGAATGTCAGACCCCCAAATATAATTAGCATTTTCATGATATTCTGGTCAGTTTAGTGCACCTCTCCCTCTCTACACTGAAAATCAAATAATACAATTATTGTTTGATTTGTGACAATAAAAGAAAAAGACAGAAACAAACTGTTAAAACTGCAAAGGTGAAAACAATGATTAAACTAAAGAAGGAAATAAATCTGTACAGCTTCTAGCTGCTGCCAGCAGCAGGATCAGCACCTGTTCAAAAAACAAATGAAAAGAAATTTGCAACAAATGAATGAACAGGATGTTAAACTGGTGGTCTGGGACCACGGGAGGGTCCAGGAGCAGCAGTGTGCTCGTTATGGATCATGCGCTTTCACTTCGTGCATGAGCAGATCTATTTCCTCTGCAAAGAAGCTTGCTTCTTACTATTTGGCAAATGCACCATTATAATAGCAATCCAACAAGGTGCAAGCGCAAACTGGCTTTTAAAGGGAATGGGAAACGACACTCTGATTGGTTTATTTCATGTTATGCCGAAAACACACTCATGATTAATTAAGAGACTAAGGACAACCCCTTTGAACCATGCGCCTGGTGCTGCGACCATAAAAGCACTTGCGTCATGCGCTTCAGACCGTGTGCTTTGGATCATTAAAATAGGGCCCCTGGTCACAAGAAATAAAAACCTTGAAACCTACCTGGGCTGAAACAGAGTCCAAAGTACAAGAACTGTTCACCACAAAATGTAAGCTGGATGCCTCTGAAGAAACTGAGAGAGCTCACAGGAATGAAAGGTCAGAGGTGACAGTGATCACCTCTGACCTTGATCAGTGCTGATCAAGCTGTTGCATTTAAGGACAAACAGCTAATCCTGGCCAGGGCAAGATCTAACCTGAAGAACATCTCAGTTTACACCACTGAGGACTTTTCTGAACGAGTGAGGAAGAGAAGAGCTAAGCTGTTGGCAGCAATGAAAGAGGCAAGAGCAAGAGGAGATGATGCTATCATCAGTTACAAGCACCTAATTGTGAGACCAAAGAGCAGCGACTGAGCAGAGAGAAGGCCCCCAATCAATGATATAAACTGTGAGGATCATTGGTTGATATGAGCTGGGAAAAGCATCTTACTGAACCTACTGAAAAAATGGTTAAGAACATTTCATATTAATGTCAGGAGTTTAAGAAATGGAGTTTACGTAATATCTATCTTAATTAATAGTTAAAATATCAATGTACTGGCTGCTTCAGTAACACATTTAGACCAGTCAGTAACAGACATGGGGGCAGCCACACCACGATATAAAATTTTTAGAAATGACAGGAATATTTTTGATGGAGGTGTAGCAACACATATCCAGAACCATATTCCCACCGAGGTCAGACTGGACCTAATGGTTCCCAGTATTGAGGCTCTTTGGTTGGAGGTCCATCTTGTTCACTGTAAACAGATTTTTGTCGGCTGTGTCTATTGGCCCCCAAGAGCAAGTGTGCAATATGTAGAAGAATTATGTTCTGTGCTGATGAAGGTAACAGATATCGGTAAATAAATATTTGTCCTTGGTGACTTTAATATAGATTGGCTGATTCATGCCCACTGAGAAAAAAGTTGAATAGCACTGCACTCATTTTTAATTTAACTCGGATGTGAACAAGTCGACTAGAGCGTATTGCAATTATGACGGGCAAACATCTGCAACTTGTACTGACCACATATTTACTAATAACAGTGAATTATGCTCTAAAACAGTATCTGTCCTTGTGGGATTTAGTCATCATAATATTGTTGCTATAAAATAAACCATAACTGCCAAATCTGGGCCTAAAATACTGTATAAGAGGTCATATAGAATGTTTTGAGAAAATTATTTTGTTAGAAAAAGCATCATGTATTGATGGTGAACATAGGGAGTGGTTGCATTATGGTGAAGGTTATCATTATCATAGTAATGTTATACTCAAACTTCTCGAATACTTGCAAATATCCTGAATATCATATCATTGAACTGTTTTAGTTCTACAGTGTGTTATCCACCACTCATATTCAGCACATATAGTCTAAATCACTACAGTGATTTCAGGAGGGGATATGTAGGAAATGTGCAGGAAATTCAGGGCCAGGTCATCATGAACTGTACTGATGCCAAAAATGTCAGGCCACCAAACAAACAGGAGACATGTGGAATATTGAGAAAGAGGCAAAGTACACCACACACACACAGTGTGCAGAGACAAAATTAAGAAATGTCCCCATAGTGCAGAGACACCTACTCACATTTGGTCGAGGTCCAAGATAAGTGAAATTAAGAAAAGTTCCCCCTTGGGCTAGTTAGAGTCTGGTAAACAAGATGAAACCTGTCCACACATACACACACACAGCCTGTCTTCAGTATAAAAAGGCATGTCACATTCTGTAACGTTGGAAGATATCTCTGATTATGTTGTTAGTAGGGCTGCTGTGAATAAAGAGATCCCCACCTGACACCTGTGTCTCGACCATCTGATTCCTCTATGATTTATCTTTTCCTGCCACAACAGGAAAAGAGCTGAACATTTTGATATTTGAATGGTTTCTGTTCAACATCTCTGCAAAGGCAACATCATTCTACTGATGTATAATCTCAGTCAGACGGATCATCTGAAAGTGTTCCTGCCACAAGTCAATCTGCAACGGGTCATGCACACAGAGAGGTTTAGCCTGTCGCACTGGTGGTAACTGATAGAAGTCTCCCACAGCTATTACTGACATTCCTCCAAAGGGTCTCTGACTGCCTTTGATCTGTTTGAGTCTTGCATCAACATAGGCAAAAAGGGGCTTTGACACCATGGACACT